>NW_028120025.1:0-206314 GCF_965119305.1 Pelophylax lessonae | reverse complement strand
CCGTACTTTCCCTGGATGGGACTGTGTAATCAATATAATGAAACAATTAATCAGCTGCACAAAGTGTGAAGGGTGTTGGTGTCATTTCCTGAACACACCCATATACAACACATAGCTGTGGAAGTAAAGACATTGCTTTATGAAATCATGTAGTGAGAAAATGTTAGGGTGCCATTGCTGACCTCTGAAAATCTAGCTTTCTGGCTGCCATGCTGATCCAGCAGATCAGCTGTTCTGACTTCACTCTGACATTCTAATCTGCATGCTTGTTTCAAGTCAGTGACTGAAAAAGTATGCATACCAGAGACATCCAGACAATTAGTATTCTTAAGAGGGGGTCACCGATGGCAGACCATTTACAGTATTTACTAGAAAAGTGAAGTTACGATGTGCCGAGTATTATAATTTGGTGGGACCGTTTTCTTCAAGGTACCTCTCATGGGCACGAAGCACATTACCATAGCTCTCCGGGTAGAAGTCTCAAGATTTAAGAAAAAAAAACCATGCCAGGCTATTAACAACAGCTTAAAAAGCTTGTTATAATAATTGTTGAAAAAAAAAATCAACATGTTTTGGGGTTTCTTTAAGTCCCCCTTCATCTGGCTGCTATTCCAGCATTTGCAGCAAAGTTTAAACATGCTAATGAAATCCAAACCTAGCATATGCAATTTTTGGTAAATTTGTGGAACTGAAAGCATTGGGACTTTATATATGCCAAATGAGAACAAACACATAAGTAAAAAATGTAAAGTTTTTCCTTTACAAAGCTTTTATACAAAAGGACCTTCCAGTAATTCCAAGCTACATTGGTATTATGTATACATGCATTTGTACGTGGTCTACGCGTTTCCTGGGATCCCCGGCTTCTTCAGGACTATACATGTTTCTTGTTTATACATAAGGCTCTTACTGTGATTAAAAAGAAAACAGGAAAAAAAAAGAATTACAAAACAGTCAATATGAACAAAAACAAATGCATATAATCCATATTTACAGCATAATTACAAACTCAAATTACCTTGTGATTGCAGAGAGGGGGGAAAGGGAAGGAGGAGAGGGAGAGAAAAAAAAAAAAAAGAAAACCCTATATAACCCCAAATAATCTCTATATTTCAACAACATATTAGAATTGTAACAGATTATATATATACCCAATTGTATAGCAAAGAATTACCTATAATCCAAGGAGGTTTGTTGCGAGAGATTTGCGTCACTAAAACAGAGGAAAGATATCGGGGAACTTTCTCCTGATTTTTTGTAAATCCTATGCAATTCTTCATTTAGATTCCCCCAGCACAATATTTCTAAACCCTGATGAAGAGGAACTTCAACCCCCCGAAATGTGTTGGATGTTTTTTAATGATTGCTACAATGAATAAACTTTATCTAAGAGGTCAATAATAGGCCAGTTGCTCTCTTTTCTCTACCAATCTTGAGCCCCAACAGGATTACTTAAAAAAAAAAACTGCAGAATGCATTGAGAACATATGATTTACCAACAGCTGGGGTGTCATACTAGGTTTATTATAATGCTTAGGACAATGTATTGCAAAACTGGGCAAACCACATGCTCAGGAATGGATCACACAACCATTGCTACAAGAACTATCAGTGGTGTTACCAGAAGACTATTTTGCTGGCATGTTAAGCAATGAAGGACATTGATTACAATGGTTTATCTGCTGAAAGTTCGTTAAACAGATGTTTGAACGGAAATTTAAGGAAAGGACATTATCATCTGCGGAAAAAGAGAATAGAAGATTCATTGACAAAATCATTTCCGAGAAGCTTTGTAGCTGTTTCTGTGGCCTTTGTCTTATGAACACATATGAATATTTATTATTCTTTTGTTTTAGTGTTTACCTTTTTTATGTTTTGTACTCATGTCGTATTATAAAAAGGAAAAAAACAGATAACCTATTGTGCCCCTTGTGTGAGATCGTGACCGGTCACATTTTGTTTTCCCAACATTAATGAGCCAGACTGTTTAGTAAAAAACACTGAAATGTTAAGTAGAATAGTACAAATTCCAACTGTTGAAGAGTACAACAGAAACAAAAAACAACCGTGCTAGAAAATGAACATATAACCTGTTGCAGCTGCTGCCACAGGAAACTAATATAGTGCCCTAAACTTCCGTATTATAAAGCCCCAAAAGAACTGAAAAGGGCTATAGCACTATACACCCAAACAAAGAAACTCATTGAAATAAAGTCCAGAAACATAATGGGGTTTATTTCCTATAAGGGCTCTTTCACACAGGCGGACCGTTCAGATCCGCCTGTGTTTTTTTGGCGGATCTGAACAACCCTCCATGCATCCCTATGGGGCATCGGATGTCAGTGAAGACATGTCCGCTGATATCCGATCCGTCAAATCTGGACGGATGGAAACCCGATTTTCTATCCATCCAGCGGATCGGATGAGAGCGGACCGACGGTCCGTTCCCATCCGATTTCCCCCATAGAGATGCATGGGGAACTGACAGCTGTGTCTCTACACACAGAGCGGAGACACAGCTGTCATCCTCCTGCTCAGTGGGGGATTGGTGGATCAATCCCCCGCTGAGAAAAACGGACTCCGTCCGACGGACGGAGTGTGTGAAAGGGGCCTTACTGAAGAATGCAAAATCTGGTGCAGCTGTGCATGGTAGCCAATTAGCTTCTAATTGCAGCTTGTTCAATTAAGTTTTGATTAAAAAAAAAAAGAGCTACACCAAATTTTGCACTCTCCAGTTTTAGAAAAACAACCCCAAAGAGTCAGTCCAATGTTATGTGCATAGAATGATAATAAATGTAATCTCGTAGCTGTGCTCTGGGATTTTGTCCAATAACAATGGTGCAACTTCAGATTATATATCAGTGTGCCATGTTCCAACTCAGTGGCTCCACACCATCCCAGTAGGTGATCCTCCAATATGAATAAATAAATTACCATGGTGGAACCAACTATTTCAATAATTTGAAAGAAAAAATAGAAATGTAGCAATTTGCAGAATATATGTATTTATTTATTTATTTACATGTTTTTGGAACCCTCCTTTTGACATTTTTTTTTAAATACTATTTTTAACAATGTATTTTTGTATGGTTTTATCAATATTTGCATATTTTATATTTGTTGTATTTAATGTGATTTACATATTATTATACCTGTATTCCTTTGCAATATTTTTTTTTTATACTTTAAAGTGTAACTCCACTTTTGTTGAGAAAAAAAAAAACATTCCCCTCTGGGTGATCTACAGTATGTACATTGCAAGGATTTTAACAAACTTGGTTGCAGATTCTTACCTTTTGTTATTCTGAAGAAATCATGGTTTGCTCCTCTGTGCCCCTGGGCTGGGTGGGTCTCATGGGAGTGGTTTCATAGTATCTGTCAGCTGTGGCAGTTGCAGGGCTCTAATGAGGAAATCTGCTTGGCCTGTATTACTTTAGATGTGTTCCTATTAGGAGTATCTCACCAGAAATGACATTTTTGTGGCAGGGGATACCAGAAATCTGACTTGTATCTTAGTACAGACTTCTGGGAAAAATGGTGAGCCAATCACACAAGCAGGAAATGATGTTTCTGGGATGTAGTCAGTACACATTCTGTGTACAGAAGAGCTCCAGGTAGATAATATTGCATTGCATTTTCAGAAAATAACAGCAGCTGAAGATTGAAAAGGAAAGGTCATTTTTAATAACATTCAATTACAACATGATTTGTGTCGCAATTGCACACGCTTTATTGTTTTTTCTTTATTTGCTGATATTTTTTCCCCACGAAAGTGGAGTTACCCTTTAAATGGGGAAGTCAAAATAGGTTTTTGCTGTGTTTGCCCTACATCCACACAAGATGGCGCTGTATATGGGGCATAAGGCATAGGTATATTGGTATTGTTAAATAGATGTAAGAATGTATAATAACATACTGAGACATTAAGATCATATGCTGTTGTGCTATCTTGTGAGAAGATAAGGGAATTATATGTGCAATAGCTATGTTTGGTAAGAAGGCAGCAACTCTTAGTATGGTTATATAGGTGGGGGTTTATATATATATATATATATAGTGAAGAACAGAGTGAAGCCAGTTTTTGTCTGCTCCTGAGGAGGTTGCATAGTAATAATGAAACGCGTAGGCAAAGACTTCTGTGACAGCACTTTTTATTTTTGTTTTTTATTGTTTGAGCCAGATGGACTTGTGTCTTTTTTCAACCTGACTAACTATGTAACATCCACTCGGTGGAGCGCACGCTGATTGCACACAGCAGTTCTTCCTATTTTGTGTACACACTCCTATTAATACATGCATTGGATTATTTTTTTTCCTAATAAAAAAAGGTGTTTTCACCATAAATGGCTTTTTCTCCCTTAACTTCATTTGTTTATTAACCAAACTTGGCAAGTGACCGCTAGTGATGCATAAGGGTCCGGATATCCTGGAAGATTGGGTGCATACCTTCCAGTGGATACCTTGTGCACTTTTTTGACTCCCTTGCTAACACATGGGGTCAGATTTCTCTGGTGAGTGTGGTGTGTATTGGGGAACCACCTACAGGTATGGTGTGGAGGGACTGGAACATGACATGCTGATATATCATTTGAAGTTGCACTATTGTAATCCACAGAGCACGACTATAAGTTTGAATTTATAATCATTATATGCACATAATATTGAACTGACATTTTATGTTTCTGGACTTTATTTCACAGAGTTTGCTTATTTGTTTGGATGTATAGTGATGTGTGCCATTTTAGTTCTTTTGGGGCTTTATAATACTGAATTTCAGGGCACTATATTGGTATCCTGTGGCAGCAGCTGGCATAGGTTATATATTCATTTTCCAGCACGACTGGTTTTTGTTTGGTTTTCAACAATTGAAGAATGGCTGGAAAAATAGCAAACTAGGTGCTGCCTCAAAGATATTCATGTTGGCCCTAACATGGACTTGGTTCTAGGTCGAAAAGTGAACTCACAACACACATGTGTTGGCGTAACACACAATAAAACATGCATTTTTCAATGTATTTCCAAAAAGCAAGGTAAAACAGGGTATATGTGCTCTGCTGTGCCAATCTTATAGTATATGTTGGTCTTGTAAAGATCGGAGTGATTAGACTGAATAGGTGCATGCCTTTTCAAGAAGTTGTGCCAGTCCAGAACTGCATTTTTAAGGGCATGGCAGCCCATTTTTTTTTTAATGGAACGGTAAAATTCACAAAAGACTGCAATTTGCGACACAGGAGTCCCACGCTTACTGTAACTTGTTACATCACTTCAGCCTCCTGGTTTGCTAACCTGCCACACGGCTGCTTCGGGCCTCATGCCTAGGCCTTAGGTCTGCTCCTCAGACCAACACAAAGGTTTCGCTCCAGTCAAGCGCTCTCATAGCTTACTCACAATCAGCTTGTTACTGCTCTGTGGCAGACTACATCTGCCTCCTGCAGACATGCATGCTTTGACTGCTCCCTGCAATCCCTCTGACTCCTAGAGAGGATGGGAGTCCTCCTGACTCCCATGCACTGACCTCCTATCTGTTGGGTTGAGCCCCCAGCTTTAACCCTGGGTCTAATATGAACTCAGCCCACACCTATGCAATCAGTACATCTGCCTCTCCAAAACTCTGACCTAAACTGCTAAAATGAACAGTGATACGGGCTGGCATCTCCACAGTCTACCGTTCATCAATGGAAAAAATGTGAGGGCTTTTTCTACTATGGATTGCTTCAAATGACGCTGTACCATTTTAAACTAAGACCCGCCTTAGAACAGACGCCATACAATATCTTCTTTTAATGCCCCATACACACGTGCCGATTATCTGCAGACTTACCTTTTCTATGTAGTGCAAGGGCCTGCCGGATTGCATACAAATTGAAAGTGTTTAGGTTTGACCTCATATTATATGGTTTTGGTAAGTCTGCAGACAAAAGTCTGCAGATAATCTGCACGTGTGTATGGGGCATAACTCTACTCATGTATTTTTCCTTTTTCACTGGGGCCTGATGTTTGCTAGTTTCTATGCTAAGCTCCACCAGCATCCCTCCCTTTGTCAAAGGAAACGGTTTCAGTGGCCAATAAGAGCACTAATAGGGCGTGTGTCAAATGGCTTTTGTTTGCTTTAGGTAAACGTTGCATTCTCATACAAATCTATAGGAATGCAACAGTTGCTTGAAGCAGGTCAAATGCATGTTAGAAGGAGGTCTAATGCAGATCAATTGCACCTGTTAATGAACCCTGAATTACCTTGGGAGCCCCTCAAACTAACGGCATCAACACAAGCCCAAAGCCCATCGACAAAGGCCCTTAAAGTGGTAGTAAAGGTGTTTTTGTTGATTTATACTGTACCTACAAGTAAGCCTACAGTATACAAGGCTCACCTGTAGATACAGTAAATACCTCCTCAACATGTATTGTTTAGGAGATATTTACTTAACCACTTTAGCCCCGCTTACATTGAGGCTACTGCGGCAAAGTGCCGCGATCCCGTCCAGCGACGTAGACCTACGTCGCTGGACTCCGCCCCTTGTGGGCGGCGCTCGCGCGCCGCCTGAGGCTCGCTCCCGCTGTGTTCATTCACAGCGGGAGTCGGGCCAGCGGAGGAGCAGCGGCGATTGCCGCTGCTCTGCCCCGATCGTCGGGGATCGAGTCTGGAGATCCGCCCGCTGTGTGTAAACACAGCGGGCGGATCTCCATAGTGACAGGGACTGACAGATGACTTTATCATAAAGCAAAGTGTCAAGCCCCAGTACCAAAATTAAAAATATAATAATTAATACTATGAATTTTTGTTATATTGTAGGGCCACACAATGGGACTATGCGCTGTTTACCTTAGTCCATAAGTTTGCCTAATGTCGTATTACCATTGCATTGTGTATTAGTTGAAGTGTGTGTATAGCCAAATCATTTTTTCCTGTTGTGGATAGAGTGGAGAGCTAGTAAAAACATGTGTCAGGTTGTGATTGCTATCTGTGACAGATTTGCTCTCTCTTTTTATCCTGGTGACCACAATAATCAGAACAGAAAATGATGGAAATCAAAAATTTTACAGTTGTCACTAAAACAGGAGTTAAGCCCCATACACACACGCAGATCGTCGTCATACAAATGTTCGTCTTTTCTCCCCGGGATGTCGGTGTCTGTTGAAAAGTGCAAAGACAGCACAAGGACAGCACAAGAATTTTGTCCGCAGACTTCAGCTGACTGCAGAAGTGATGTCATGTAATGGTTAACTTTCCCTGTGTTTTTTATTTTCTGAGCATGCCCAGTCTTGCAAATCTGCGGTCTGTCGGCTGATTTCTGTACTGACAGGCAAACAATTGTCCGTTCTGGTGTCTGCAGACAAAAATTTTCATGTTTGCAAGAAAGACTCTTGTCTGCAGATTGTGTGCAGACATCTGTCGGAGGCACCATACTAACACGCATACAATCGGCAGATCTTTCGTCCGCCGACGTTTGTATGACGACGATCTGCGTGTGTGTACGGGCCTTAAGGGGGAAATCTTCCAATGGGAGTAACTTTATTGGTGGCAACTGTGTAAAATGGGAATTTCTGCACTTTGAATAGATCACCTCTCACTTCTTGTTGCATTTCCAAAAACAATTTAAACAGCAAAAATGAACTGAGCAGTTTTACCCTTTCCATACTTCCAAAGAGGGCTTTTTATCAGAGCCGCTATTATACTGTTCTCATGTGTCAGCCTACGGTTAAGTGTATGTAACCCAAAATAATAATGTTGTGTAAATAGCTCTATTTTTGACTTGTAAATGTAGTTGTGCAAGGTTTTTTTTTTTATATTATTGTAAGTACAGTAAATGCTTAATAAATACTTGTTGTTCCTGCTCTTCATTTAGTCCTTTCCATAATAGGGTGACAAGGCTATCCCACCAGCTCCCAATGTTGCAGAAGTATTTGTCACCCTCCTGTGTAAGCTACAAACAGCCGTGCTTTCATCTAGTGCTGTGGGAAACACTCCCTGCTAGTTTACTGACAGCTGCTCTGACCATTTAGCAACCAAGACTTGGAATTTATGCCTTAGTGATGCTACTAACAACCTTAAAAGGGACCCCCTCCCCTTTAAAACTGCCAATGCTATTTAAAGGCAACCAGGTAAACAAGTGACTTACATCTATCAATCAATGCCCCTTTTTAAAATTTTCCCATATTGCCACTGGATGTCATTTGTATGCATCCTGCTCCCACACTACCAGCTTTAAAAACACCATAATTAGTGGCCAGATTCTTCCTATGTGTTATCTGTGTTGGCCCACTGATAAAGGCAGGCCCAAAGCAAAAAAAATAAAAAATAGGCGCAGGGCCTCATGATGGGGTTTACAGAATACAGGACATCAAGGGTCAATTGGCTGGGGTGTAGCAAGAGGTAAATTATTGGGATTGGTCCAGGAGTGATAGGTGGAGTTTTGGATAGGGGGCATGCTAGGGACAGAGAGTTTGTTTTACAGACCCTGCTGGTGAAGTCGGAAGAACAGGAGTCAAGAACAGGAATCCTCGCCCTCCTGCCCTGTTTTGGGTTGTTTGGTTGTTTTATTTGTAAAAAAAAAAAAACAAAGGAAAGGGTTTGGTGGTTAGGGTCTTGGAAGGCATTAATATTCTTGGAAAAGTTCATAGGGTGACCCATCTAAGGTAAGGAGCCCTCTAGGGGATCCCAGGTAATGCGCAGCTGGGGACCATTAAGTATTAACCCTGATACACAATGCTAATTTGATTTTTGGTGCCTCCCAAGATCGGCAACCTTTATGTTACGGGTACTGGATTTGGTATTGTTTCTGTTTTAAGAAATGTTTATTTTGTTCATTTGTTAAATGAAATGTAAATTTTTCTCAATATTGGTGTTATGCATTATTTGTTCAGAGCTAGTGGCATGGGTTTCAGTTGGGAAGAAATACGATGGGTTGAATTTATCTGTAATACACGAATCCTATCTTTGACAGATCTTGCGCATGTGCAATGTGAGATCTGGCACAGAAATGAAAATGCCTTTGCCAGAAGTTCTCGCAGGATTTTGTGAAATCTGGAGAGATCTTGTAGTGTATAGACAAGGTGATGTAGCCTTCCCAGGGTGCATCGCTGATGGCCTGGCTACATCACCAGTGATTTGAAAAAGGTCCCACAGTTAACAGTGCATGTCAGAGCACAAACCAAGCCATGAACTCCTAGGAATTGTCTGAAGACCTCCGGGACAGGATTGTATCGAGGCACAGATCTAGGGAAGGGTACAGAAAAATCTCTGCAGCATTGAGGGTCCCAATGAGCACAGTGGCCTCCTTCTTTCATAAATGGAAGATGTTTGAAACCACCAAGACTCTTCCTAGAGTGGGCTACCTGGACATACTAAACGATCGGGGGAGAAGGGCCTTAGTCAGGGAGGTGACCAAGAATCTGATGGTCACTCTGATAGAGCTCCAGCAGTTGTGGACAGAGAGGAACCTTCCAGAAGAACAACCATCTCTGCAGCACTCCACTAATCAGGCCTGTATGGTATAGTGGCCAGACAAAATCCACTCAGTAAAAGGCACATGACATCCCACCTGGAGTTTGCCAAAAGACACCTGAAAGACGCCCAGACCATGGAAAACAAAATTCTCTGGTCTGATGAAAGAAAGATTGAAGTCATGTTTGGAGGAAACCAGGCACCGCTTATCACCTGGCCAATACCATCCCTACAGTGGATCATGGAGGTGGCAGCATAATGCTGTCGGGATGTTTTTCAGTGGCAGGAACTGGGAGACTAGTCAGGATTGAGGGAAAGATGAATGCAGTAATGTACAGAGAGATCCTTGATGAAAACCTGCTCCACTGTGCTCTGGACATCAGACTGGGGCAAAGGTTCATCTTCCAACAGAACAACAACCCTAAGCATACAGCCAAGATAACAAAGGATTGTCTATGGGACAGCTCTGTGAATGTCCTTGAGTGGGCCAGCCAAAGCCCAGACTTGAACATCTCTGGAGAGATCTGAAAATGACTGTGCATTGATGCTCCCCATCCAACCTGATGGAGTTTGAGAGGTCCTGCAAAAAAGAATGGGGAAAACTGCCCAAAAATACGTGTGCCAAGCTTGTAGCATCATACTCAAAAAGACTTGAAGCTGTAATTGGTGCACAAAGCTGCTTCAAAGTATTGAGTAAAGGCTGTGTTTACTTATGTACATGGGATTTGTTTCCTTTTTTATTAAATTTGTAAAGATTTAGGGTCCATTCACACTAGCGCGACTTGTCAGGCGACTTGGTTGCCTGACAAGTCGCGGTCGGTCGCTCGCCATTGAATAGTACAGGACCCGTTCTAATAGGAGCGACACAAGTCGCTCCGACTTAGAAAAAGTGTCCTGTACTACTTTGGGACGACCTGGAGGTGACTTGCATTGACTTCAATTATATGAAGTCCCTGCAAGTCACGCCGATGTGCACCGCGACTTCACAGTTCGCCCCTGCAAGTCACGCCGATGTGCACCGCGACTTCACAGTTCGCCCCAGCAAGTCATGCTGCGCCAGTGTGAATGGACCCTTAAAAACAAACTTCTTTCACATTGTCATTATGGGGTATTGTTTAGAGAATTTTGAGGAAAATAATGAAGGCTGTAACATAACAAAATGTGTAAAAAGTGAAGCGATGTGAATACTTTCCGGATGCACTGTATACATGTACACTTGATTAGACTGTTTTATGGTTGACCTCTATGCTTGCACTGTTAATGCCTGAATTTTACTTTTTTTTTATGACTGTCTTCCATTAATTCTATGCCTATGTATGTGGAATTGGACTCTTTGTTTGATATTTGTTTTCTCGTTTTGTAAGTTTCTTTACATTACAATAAAAATTCAATTAAACAAGAAAATATCTAAAGCAGCCCCCCCCCCAAAAAAAAATAAATAAAAGAAAACAAAGATAAAAATGTAACTTTTCTTATAATCTAAGCTGGTTTCAGTAAGAGTGGATGAGTCGTGGGTAATAAATCACAGCACTATACAAAGAAATAAAAACCTGAATCTGACTGAACAACCACCCTCTATATATAAAGAAAAGCAAAAACACAAACTGACAATAAACACCACTAAAGTTGCAAAATTCCTTACAAAATTTATTTACATATACATATCTTAAATTCAACACATATTTAAAAAGCTTGGCCAAGTAAATGTGCAAATTAAAAATTGTATTTAAAAAATTGAACAACACCCCCTTCTTCATATACATTCATTGAAAAAAAAAAAAATGAGACCTGTGGGTGTGTTACAGTGGCAGGGAGGGAAAAACTCCCCATTGGGTTCACCTGACAGTAACGTAATCTCTTTCCACGCTATAATAAATAGTTAGCCTTAGGATTTAATATATACTATTATATATTTGATTTACTGTAAGTGATGTTTGCAGAGTTAATGACATTCAAAATGAATAACAACAAATGTCAGTAAGTACGGCATTGTTAGCAATCAGACATTAATTTGAAATTCAAGCAGGGGGCTGCCAAAAATCAGAAAATTAAAAAGGCATTCCAAAATCACATTTTATTTAATCTGTTGAGCATTTTCCACAAGCGACAAAATCCAGATTTCTGTTGTGATTTTTTTTCTGTCTCTTTCTTTCAGTGCGCTTATGAACTCATCTATATGTTCCTGTTTTCTTTTCTTGTCCGAAACAACTTCTAGACACGTTGTCTTGTTGAAATAGGCCGATGGTTGTCCACTCACCAGGATATCTGAAGCTGGAACAAAATAAATGTGTTTTACCAATGTGCGCCATTGTCTCTAATGGAATATGTTTCCGCTATGAACGCTGAGCAGAGAAGCTGCAATCCCTTCCCTTTGACTAGGAGACTGACCTGTCAGATATTGTCATAAAAGGAAGCACAGCAATACGAGCTTCAAATCTGTTCATTCACAATTAAAAGAAAAACACTGCCTGCTGTCCTTCTGCATTGTTATTCCATTCTGGGCACAGAGCTAAGAATACTGCCTGCTTCCGAGTCATGTACAGTGGCAAAGCAAAAATGCCATAAAGTGACCAAGCTACAGGGAATCCGGAAAGTATTCACAGCGCTTCACTTTTTCCACATTTTTTTTAGGTTACAGCTCTATTCCAAAATTGATTAAATTCATTATTTTCCTCAAAATTCTACAAACAATTGACAACATGAAAGTTTGTTTGAAATCTTTACAAATTTATTAAAAATAAAAAACTAAAAAAAAAAAAAAAAAAAAAATACCACATGTACATAAGTATTCACATCCTTTGGCCAATACTTTGTTGAAGCACCTTTGGCACCAATTACAGCGTCAAGTCTTTTTGAGTATGATTCTACAAGCATGGCACACCTATTTTTGGGCAGTTTCTCCCATTCTTCTTTGCAGGACCTCTCAAGCTCCATCAGGTTGGATGGGGAGCGTCGGTGCAGAGCCATTTTCAGATCCCTCTAGAGATTGCTAAATGGGTTCAAGTCTGGGCTCTGGCTGGACCCCTCAATGACATTCAAAGAGTTGTCCTATAGCTACTCCTTTGTTATCTTGGCTGTGTGCTTAGGGTCGTTGTCCTGTTAGAACAGTGGTTCTCAATTCCGGTCCTCGGGACCCACTAACAGGCCAGATTTTAAGTATTACCTTGGGGGATGCAGACTAGAATACTGCAATCACTGAGCAGCAAATGAGATCACCTGTGATGTAATTTAGTTATCTTGCAAACCTGGCCTGTTGCTGGGTCCCGAGGACCGGAATTGAGAACCACTGTGTTAGAAGATGAACCTCAGCCCTAGTCTGAGGTCCAGAGGGCTCTGGAGCCGGTTCTAGTCAAGGATGTCTCTGTACATTGCTGCATTCTTCTTTCCCAAAATCCTGACTAGTATCCCAGTTCCTGCCACTGAAAAATCCCAACAGCATGATGCTGCCACCACCATGCTTCACTGTAGGGATGGTATTTGCCAGGTGATGAGCGGTGCCTGGTTTCCTCCGAACATGATACTTGCCATTTAGGCCAAAAAGTTCAATCTTTGTTTCATCAGACCAGAGAATTTTTTTTCGCATGGTCTAAGAGTCCTTCAGGTGCCTTTTGGCAAACTCCAGGCGGGCTGCCATGTGCCTTTTACTGAGGAGTAGCTTCCGTTTGGCAACTCTACTATACAGGCCTGATTGATGGAGTGCTGCAGAGGTGGTTGTTCTTCTGGAAGGTTATCCTCTCCCCACAGAGAAACTTTGGAGCTCTGTCAGAATGACCATTGGGTTCTTGGTCATCTCCCTGACTAAGGCCATTCTCCCCCGATAGCTCGGTTTGACCAGGCGGCCCACATTAGCAAGAGTCCTGGTGGTTCCAAACTTCTCCCATTTACGGGTAATGGAGGCCACTGTGCTCATTAGGACTTTCAATGCTGCAGAACATTTTCTGTACCCTTTCCCAGATCTGTGCCTCCATACAATCCTGTCTCAAGGGTCTACAGGACTTCATGGCTTGATTTTAGCTCTGAAAAAGCCCTGTTAACTGTGGGACCTTATATAGACAGGTGTGTGCCTTTACAAATCATCTCCAATCAACTGAGTTTACCACAGGGGGACTCCAAGCAAGTTGTAGAAACATCTCAAAGATCAGTGGAATCAGGATGCACCTGAGCACAATTTTGAGTATCTTGGCAAACGCTGTGAATACTTATGTACATGTGACTTATTTTGTTTTTTATTTTTAATAAATTTGCAAAGATTTTGAACAAACTTCTTTCACATTGTCATTATGGGGTTTTGTTTGTAGAATGTTGAGAAAATAACTAATGTAATCAATTTTGGAAAAAGGCTGTAACATAACAAAATATGGAAAAGTGAAGCACTGTGAATACTTTCTGGATTCACTGTATGTTCATTCAAATATTTACATATTCTTAGGAAGCACAACATGGTTTGATGCAGGCACGTGGAGCAATTCGTCCTTAAATTTCACTACAGAAGTGGTCTAGGAATATTTTGCTGTGATCTTTGATGTTGAATGAGTCCACAGTTCCTGTAGCTACTGGGGTCAATGAGGGCTTCTATTAAAACTCTTTTACGGCAAGTTAAGGATTGTTGCACCAATCACCCATAATATTATGACCACCCATAGTGTAGAAGTTTGAATCAATATGTTTATTTAAAAAAACGGAATTTTTGTAAAATCTTACCTGTAAAATTCCTTTCTCTGAGTCCTCCGACAGTCGCCGCCCCCTCTAAGTCATCACTGTTGGGTATTGTCATCTGCTCCGCAGGAGTAGCTAGGCATATAGACTTAGTTAAAAACAAAAGGCATTTGCATGTATACACCCCTGGGGGCTGTCCCATCTGGTCAATACCCCCCTGCAGTGTCCACTCCCAACTCAGTTTGGTAACATAGCAGTAAGAAAACAAGAACCCCGTATAGAGGGGCGGGGGCGGCGACTGTCGGAGGACTCAGAGAAAGGAATTTTACAGGTAAGATTTTACAAAAATTCCGTTTTCTCTTACGTCCTCCGACAGTCGCCACCCCCTCTAAGTCATCACTGTTGGGATGTCCCAAAGCAGTATAGACATGAGGGGTGGGAGACGCAACCGTATAAGAGGCAACGCAGTACCCATAGCAGAGAAAGGAACCTTACATGCACTGTAAGAGAACCCACTGGGCAACAGAAAAATCAATGCTCAACAGGAGCAACCGCCCAGGAAAGCAAATACCAACAGACAGGGACCCATAAAAAAACAAGGGTCCTTCATGGCACTGCCGCACTGAGAACTTTGCGGCCAAAGGAAGCATCAGCCGATGCCAGAACGTCGACTTTGTAGAATTTCGAGAAAGTGTGCACCGACGACCAAGTCGCAGCTTTGCACACCTGGGCCACCGAGGCCCTATGCCAACAAGCCCAGGACGTACTCACAGATCTAGTAGAGTGCGCCTTAACAGGGAAGGGTGGAACCCGTTCCTTCAAAGCATAAGCCTGCTCAATGGTCTGTCTGATCCATTTGGCAATAGTTGCTGCGGACGCAGCCATGCCCTTCCGAGACCCCTCAGGAAGAACAAACAGGGAATCCGTTTTACGAAAGGATTCTGTAGACAGGTAAACCCTGATCGCCCGGACAACATCCAAAGAATAAGAAGAGGTGTATAATGAGAATAAGAGGAGGCTCACATACACTAGCAGCGCTAATATGTGAGCCTCCTCTGATTCTCATTATACACCTCTTCTTATTATTTGATTTTTTATAGCGGCTGCTTTACATTTAGATTTTCTATTTTATTAGCGCTGGGTTGAGTGGGTTTTATTCTTACTCCTATTATCAACATCCAAAGAATGCAAAGCAATCTCCTTCGGATGCTTAGGCTTCGTGCAAAGTGAAGGCAGAACAATTTCCTCATTAAGGTGAAATTCAGTGACCACCTTGGGAAGAAAGGACGGAAGTGTTCTCAACACCACCTTATCCTTATGAATTACCAAGTAAGGGGAGCGGCAAGACAACGCCGCCAGCTCCGATACTCTGCGAGCCGAAGTGATCGCCACCAAAAAGGCGACCGTCTTTGACAACAGAGGCAAAGAGATCTCCCTGATATTTTCAAAGGGAGCACGCTGTAACACGGACAGAACCAAGTTCAAGTCCCATGGAGGTAAAGGCTCCTTTCTGGGAGGAACCAAGTGTGGCACACCTTGAATGAAGGTACGGACCAAGGAATTAGACGCCACAGGGCGTTGGAAAAGGATGGCCTGACCCTTTATCGTGACCAGCGCCAAACGCTGATCCACGCCAGACTGGAGGAAAGCCAACACTCTTGACACCGAGTACGAGCGAGGGGAAAACCCCCTGGACTCACACCAGGCGAAATAAGCTTTCCAGGTACGGTAATAGATTTTACCAGAAGAGGATTTCCTAGCCTTGATCAGCGTAGGGATAACCTCAGGGGAGAGACCCTTGTCCCTCAGGACCTGGGTCTCAGCAGCCAGGCCGTTAAAGCCAGTGACTGTAAAGCAGGATGGAAGATTGGATCTTGAGACAGAAGACCTTCCCGCAGGGGCAGTCGCCCCGGAGGCGCCACTGCCAGGTGAACAACGTCGGCGTACCAGGACCGGCGAGGCTAGTCCGGCGCGACCAGAATCACCAGGTGCGGCTCCGAGGCTAGCCTGCGGAGGAACCTGGACAGCAACTGAATTGGAGGAAAGGCATACATCAGACGATACTGATGCCAAGGGGCCACCAACGCATCCGAGGCGTCCGCCAACGGATCGCGCGTTCTTGCCACGAACCTTCCCACCTTTTGATTTAGCCGAGATGCAAACAGATCCACGTCCGGGATCCCCACTTCGCACACAGCATTTGGAAGACCTCCGGGTGTAAGGACCATTCCCCCTGGTCCAGGGTCTGGCGACTCAGTCTGCTTGCCAATTCTCTACACCCGGAATGTGAACCGCTGAGATTGCCGGGACGTGAAGCTCGGCCCAAGACAGAATGTCTGTCACCTCCCGGGCCGCCCGAGCACTCCTGGTGCCCCCTTGGTGGTTGATGTAAGCCACCGCGGTAGCATTGTCCGCCCGGACAGGACGACCCTGTAGACGATCCGACCACTGGAGGAGGCAGAGCTTGATCGCTCGCAATTCCAGGACGTTGATCGGAAGGGAGGACTCCTCCTCCGACCAAGTGCCCTGGGCAGACAGGGTGCCCAGGACCCCACCCCAGCCTAACAGGCTGGCATCCATGGTGATCACCATCCAAACCAACGGACGGAAAGACTTGCCCTGCGTCACCGGAGACTGGAGCCACCACCGAAGAGCCAATTTTGTCTGACGACTCAAGGAGACATGCAGATCCAGGGACCGAGCCAGTCCGTCCCATTTCGCCAGGATCTCCGCTTGGAGACCTCGCGTGTGGAACTGAGCAAAAGGTATCGCCTCGAAGGTCGACACCATCAACCCCAGGACCCGCATACAGGTCCTGAGTGATGATGCTGGCACATCCCTGAGGGACCCGATCTCGTCCCGCAATGTTCGGAGCTTGTCCTCCGGCAGGAACACCTTCTGAGTCCAGAATCATCCCCAGGTAGGGAAGACGAACCGAAGGGGACAACGATGATTTCTGAATGTTGATGGTCCATCCGAACTCCCTGAAGCGTTCGGACCGTGATGGACAGATCGCGCACCAGGTCCTGACTGACACTTGATCTTATGAGGAGATCGTCTAGATACCCCAAGACCGCAATGCCCTGAGCCCTCAGTAGGCCCAGAACCGGCGCCAGTACCTTGGTAAAGACCCTGGGAGCCGAAGCAAGACCGAAAGGTAACACCACAAACTGGTAATGGTCTTCCGCGACAGCAAACCGAAGGTACCGCTGATGACCCTCGAAGATGGGGGACATGCAGGTACGCATCCTTGAGGTCTATTGAAGCCAGGAACTCCCCTGGGCTCAGAGAAGCCACCACCGATCGGAGAGACTCCATACGGAATTTCCAAACTCGCACAAAGCGGTTCAGAGCTTTCAGGTCCAGGATAGGACGCACTTTGCCCTCCTTTCTGGGCACAGTGAACAGATTGGAATAAAAGCCCCGAAACCTGTCCTGGTGAGGCACCGGGACGACCACTCCCTGAGCAAGGAGGTCCTGAACCGCACGGTGCAAGTCCTGCAGACGCCCCAGAGGCAAATGAATATTTGAGGGGAAGAATCTGTCCGCTGGCCGGGAAAGAAACTCGATCTTGTATCCCGACCGAACGATTTCCTGAACCCACCTGTCCGAAATCCGGAGCAGCCAAAGTTGGAGGAAACCGCGCAAACGTCCACCCACCCCAGAAACGGGTGAGGGCGTGCCTTCAGGCAGAAGTGGATTGGCCCGTCGAAGCGGTATTGCCTGACTTCTGCTTACCCGCCCAGGGCTTCTTCTGTCCGCCCTGGAACTTGAAGGGCTTGCCCTTGGATTGGTTCCGAAAGGCACGAAAGGAACCCTGACTGGATCTAGGCGCAGAACTCCGCTTGCCCCGGAAGGACTTGTGCTTCGGGTTCTGGGGCAGCATAGTGCTCTTGCCCCCCGTGATGCCTTTTACCAGGGTATCCAACGCCTCGCCAAAAAGGCGAGAGCCAGCATAGGGAAAATCAGCAACCGTTTTCCACGAGGACTGGTCGGCCGACCAGCTCTTCAGCCATATCAGGCGTCGGTTAAGCACCGCGACACTGGAGAGGCGAGCCACCAAGGGGGCCTCATTTAAGGCTGCATCACACAGATACATAATTCCTTGGTGGATTTGATCCACCATTTCCAGCCGGGCAGGCGGAACATCATCAGACACAAGGTTGTTCTTAAGCACCATAGTCCAATCAGCAACCGCCTGCGCCACTAACATGGACGCGAAAATGGGTTTGAGCAGAGAGCCCGCCACCGTATAGGAATGGCGGGCCAAAGACTCCAAACACCGGTCCGTTGGATCCCGGAAAACCGGGGAATCCTCCATAGGAACCAAGGTAGCCTTGTTCAACACTGCAACCGTGTGATCCACCTGTGGAGGTACACACCAGCGCGATTCCGTAGCCGGCGTGAAGCAATTTGAACCGACTGGGCACCACGAACGGACGTTTTAACGTGCGCCACACTTCATTAACAGTGTAATGAAACTCAGCGGGACAGGGAAAAACCTGCGCCGACTTGCGGGTCCTGTGCGTCCCAAAAGAGGACGCAACGCCCAGGGGACTGGGCTCATCCTCCAAGTGCAAAGTTTCCTTCACAGAAATAATTAATTCATCCATGGTCGCCCGTTCTTCGGACGACCCCGGAGAGGAGGTATCAACCCCCTCCACCTCCGCCTCAGACCCCTGCAGGTCCAAGGATGAGCGGGACCCTGAAAAGGGCACACTCGCAGCAGCCATATCACCCTCTGAATCAGGGGAGAGGGACAATCTGGGCCTCTTACGAGCAGCACGTTCAGCCATCAGCATTTCCATATTAGACACTAAAGTCGCCACTACAGCGGCCAAATCAGGTCTCAGAGGGGCCACAGGAGAACTGGGCTGGTGGAAATTTGCTATCCGGAGAATCCATGCGCAGGTGAGAAAAAAAGGACAGTGCAAGATTTAGGTGCTGTCCCTTTAAAAGTGCTGCGAGTGCGCAGCCCACCGCTCCAGCTATAAAGATAGAAAAAGACCCCCAAACAGGAAGGAGACAAAACTGAGCCAGAAGCGACAGTACAGAAAAAATATTCCTGCTTCAGAGGAAAGAGGAAGTGCTGTAAAAGTAGGCTGAACCATCTGCTGCATGACCCAGGGAAAATGACTGCCCCATAGGAACGTATGGGAGACTCCACCAAAATGGCCGCCGACATGCGGCCGAACCGAGCGATCGGTCACCTCAAAAATGGCGGCGATTGGCGCCAAATCAGCATGTAGTTGTGCCCATAGAGAAGCTCACATGCCTGCCCAGTGTATAAAACAATGGCGGACTGCTCGGTTTCCCCCCGCCGCGGCCCATACACAGTCTGCACCCCCAAACACACACAGCGCCGCAGCGCATGTACAAGCGATCCCCGCAGGGATCGCAGCAGGGAGTCACACAAGGCACAGACATGGGGAACACACAGCAACCAGGACTGCTACCCCACACAGAGGCCCCACACAGAAGTACTTACCTGTACCCGATGGCGTGGGGAGCCTCACAGAACGGAAAGCCGCTGTCCTCATCTGACAGGGAATGCCGTTTGCCAGGGACATTGCACTGCTGAGTCGCAGATGCGTCCAGTGAGGTAGCCACCTCACAGCTGCATCCCTGCTGCGAACAGAGATGGGTCGTTCATAATGCCAGGGCGAACCATAGCTGAACGCTCAATGGCCGGCTGGGGGTCCATCTGACCCTCTGTGCCCTGGGGAACCAGGGCGGCCAGTCCGAATCCCAGCACCGCATGTCCATCTTCGTCTGAAGAGTCGACTAAAAACTAAAGCTGACAAAATAAACAGCTAGTAAAGAAAGAAAAACTGACATTTTTCAAGAAAATCAAATAAAAAGAAGATAGGCTGAGACCGAAGCCCCAGCACAGGGAAAGCCTAACTACTCCTGATGCTAGGCAAATTAAAACTGAGTTGGGAGTGGACACTACAGGAGGGTATTGACCAGATGGGACAGCCCCCAGGGGTGTATACATGCAAATGCCTTTTGTTTTTAACTAAGTCTATATGCCTAGCTACTCCTGCGGAGCAGATGACAATACCCAACAGTGATGACTTAGAGGGGGCGGCGACTGTCGGAGGACGTAAGAGAAATAATAGTAACTCTTACATTCAGATTGAAAAAAATGCTTGGGTATGTAAAAACACAAAGCAGCATACATATCTCCAACATCTCTTCTGGTCCAGGATGCCCTACACGTTGTGTCACAACACAGGACTTCATCGGGAGAACTGGATTGGTTATGTTAGATGCCATTTATCTGGTGGAGCCCGAAAATTGTGTGGTGACCCATTCTGTTGTGGTTTCCATTAAAAATCATATGGTGGCCATTTTCCTAGACCGGAAGTGATGTCGGAGATCTGTATGCTGCTTTGTGTTTTTGCATAACCAATCGTTTTTTATTGATCTGAATGTAAGTGTTACTATTTTTTTTTATCGATTTTGACTACTACACTATAGGAGGCCATCTTGCATTACCCTAACATATGGATTATGCATGGTGAACGGAGCCTTAAAGGGACCACTACCAAGGAAAATCCAAATACATCTGATAGATCTGCAACCAAGCCAGGATCGGGGAAACATCGCCCTGAGCACTGTAATCAAAAAGCAAATTTGGTTACTCACTAAGGTGAGAGTTCTGGGAGCACAAGAAGGTGAAAGTACACAACTTTGTTTATACTATATATATTCACACGAGAGGCACTTTATTTGGAAGCAAGTGGTTATAATTGTTACATCACAGCTGGAGAATGAACTGTTATACACTTTCATATATACCATGGGTGTCCAACCTTTTGGCTTCTCTGGGCCACATTGAGCGTAAAGAAATTTTCTCGGGCCGCATATAAAATATATACTATAGTTAAAGTATATAAGTAATAAAATGCCGCTGCGCCCTTCCTGTGCCACCGCCCCCCCCCCCCGCACTAATTTAACACAACTAGAAGATGATCAAATGAAATTGAATCAGTATATAGAGGTTTACTCCTTCTGAGAAATATTAAAGGAACACTCTAACCAACATGACCACTTCAGTGATTTGAAGTGGTCATGGTGGTAGAAGTCAGAAACACTGCACATGCGCGCCTCCCCCCTCCCCTCCGAGGCAGCCTCTGCCTACAATTAGTTGGAGGCCCCTGTGGCCATGCCCCCGACCCGACGTCCTTCCTCACCCGGAAAAAAAAATTGTCACGGGGCAGTGGGCCGCATTGCCTGGGGTTCCGGGCCGCATGTGGCCCCCGGGCCGCAGGTTGGACATGCCTGATATATACAGTAGATGCACTTTTGAGATGGACTGCACTAATGTTATGCACTTTATATGCCATGATATATACAGTATGTTACAAAAGTGAGTACACCCCTCACATTTTTGTAAATATTTTATTATATCTTTTCATGTGACAACACTGAAGAAATGACACTTTGCTACAATGTAAAGTAGTGAGTGTACAGCTTGTATAACGGTGTAAATTTGCTGTCCCCTCAAAATAACTCAACATATAGCCATTAATGTCCAAACCTCTGGCAACAAAAGTGAGTACACCCCTAAGTGAAAATGTCCAAATTGGGCCCAGTTAGCCATTTTCCCTCCCCGGTTTCATGTGATGCGTTAGTGTTAAAAGGTCTTCGGTGTGAATGGGGAGCAGGTTTGTCAAATCTGGTGTTATCGCTCTCCCTCTCTCACACTGGTCACTGGAAGTTCAACATGGCACGTCATGGCAAAGAACCCTCTGAGGATATGAAAAAAAATTGTTGCTCTACATAAAGATGGCCTAGGCAATAAGAAGATTGCCAAGACCCTAAAACTGAGCTGCAGCATGGATGCCAAGACCATACAGCAGTTCAAAAGGACAGGTTCCACTTAGAGCAGGCCTTACCATGGTCGACTAAAGAAGTTGAGTGCACGTGCTGAGCGTAATATCCAGAGGTTTTCTTTGGGAAATAGACGTATGAGTGCTGCCAGCATTGCTGCAGAGGTTGAAGGGGTAGGGGGGTAAGCCTGTCAGTGCTTAGACCATATACGCTGCACACTGCATCAAATTGTTCTGCATGGCTGTCATCCCAGAAGGAAGCCCCTTCTAAAGATGATGCACAAATAAGCACAAAAACAGTTTGCTGAAGACAAGCAGACTAAGGACATGGATTACAGGAACCATGTCCTGTGGTCTGATGAGACCAAGATAAACTTGGTTCAGATTGTGTCAAGCGTGTGTGGCAACAAGGTGAGGAGTACAAAGACAAGTGTGTCTTGCTTACAGTCAAGCATGGTGGTAGGAGTGTCATGGTCTGGGGCTGCATGAGTGCTGCTGGCACTGGGGAGCTACAGTTCATTGAGGGAACCATGAAAGCCAACATGTACTGTGACATACTGAAGCAGAGCATGATCTCCTCCCTTCAAGGACTGGGATGCAGGGCAGTATTCAAACACGATAACTACTCCAAACACACCTCCAAGACGACCACTGCCTTGCTAAAGAAGCTGAGGGTAAAGGTAATGGATAGGCCAACCATGTATCCAGCCCTAAACCCTATTGAGCATCTGTGGGGGCATCCTCAAACAGAAGGCGGAGGAGCGCAAGGTCTCTTACATCCACCAGCTTCTTGATGTCATCATGGAGGAGTGGGTGGAAGAGGCATCCAGTGGCAACCTATGAAGCTCTCGTGAAC
Organism: Pelophylax lessonae; assembly: GCF_965119305.1. Classification (NCBI taxonomy): domain Eukaryota; kingdom Metazoa; phylum Chordata; class Amphibia; order Anura; family Ranidae; genus Pelophylax; species Pelophylax lessonae. The sequence continues at coordinate 183,522 of NW_028120025.1, read as the reverse complement.
TCCATGCTCAAGGGGGTTAAGGCAGTGCTGGAAAATAATTGTGGCCACACAAAATTGTGAAACTTTGGGCCCACTTTGGACATTTTCACTTAGGGGTGTACTCACTTTTGTTGCCAGCGGTTTAGACCAGCGTTCCCCAATGGGTGTTCTGCTGAACCCTAGGGTTCCTCGAGAACAAAATTGAGGTTTTGCGGCATTTTGCCACATCAAAGATAGCCGCCGCTGCCTGCCATTTCCGGAAGGTCGGAAACAGCAGAGCAGGGCCAGTACAAGGGGGGGCGGAACCTTCAGTTCCCTGTTAGCGGAGATACAAACGTGATAGGGATTTGTAGCGACGTCAGCCACCGGCTGGAGCCGAAATTTCAAAGGACCAAGATGAGAGGAGCAGAGGGTTTGCTTGCCGAAGCTGTGACCTGGAGGAGCCGCCGTGCCAAGGAAGAACCAAGCACTGTTAATCCCAGTAAGCTGAATGCCATCATTACCTCTTTGGATTGGGGGGGGGGGGGGGGAGACTGAGGCTGAGGGGAGGTTAATTACCAATGGTATTTGTATTATGCAGAATGAGGGGGTTAATGTATTGCTACTGGTCACTGATGCATTAGTGACCGACCAGTGACAGTTAATTAACCTGTTTGAGCTGCATTAGTGCAACCAGCGTCAGTGTTAATTAAACCCTTTTTGATGCATTAGTGCAACCAGTGCCACTGTTTATTAGTGCACTGATTTTGTGAGTGCATTTTAATTTGTTTTAATAAAATACTATTGCTAATTTAAGCGGTAAAACAATATGTATAATTTCTATTCCTTTTGTGAGTTATTGGTGGTGAAAATATCTTGCTGTGTTTCCCTCACATCATTTGATATACTGGAGGAGTCAAGAGTTGGTGTCTGGATACCTGAAGCAGCCAATTAAGACCCTTTAAAGGGGAAAGCACACTGTGAGCTATATTGCCAAATAGGTTCATGTGTTAAGGTGAGCGTCGATAGTGAATGGTGCTGGTATTTACAGAAGAGTGCTCACAGCAAGAAATGTAGGCTTCTTTTTAGTAGATAGCAATTGAGTTGGTTTGGAACAATTTGGTGATGGAAATCTCACACTCATACACTTATGGACTTTAAATTTTTATATTTAATTATTTTCCTTTTCACATCTCTGAATATTGTACACATTGGATTTATTGTATATATGCATATATAGTGTATTGGTAGAGTAATATTTATTGGTCAAAACATTGGAGTATTTGCACTATTTTTTACACATTTCTTGTAACAGATATTGGTTTCTTGATGATGGAATAATGTTGCACAGTACAATTTAAGATATATTTATGGTTTTATGTGAGGAGTTCAGTGATTTTCAGGAACATTTAATAGATTTGGAGAATGGACACATTTTTATTTGTAGCGGTTTAACACATTTGGTGTTGCACAGAGAATTGTATTTACTAACACTCCTTAATGTGCTGCTTCCTGGGGTGTGTAACGTGTAGCATGTAACATGGCTACCCCAAGAGGCAGTGTGTCTATGTATGGGGGGGTATATCATTTTAACCTAAGCTGGAAAGAAGGAAGTGCTGTATCATACAGAAAAAGATAAGATTTTCCTAAGTTCTATAAGAGCGAGAGGGTAGAACCAGATGAGCATATATTGTTTTAATGGGTTAAGTTCTACTAAATCATTCTACAACCTCTTTAACCACTTTGCCACTGAGTACCGGAGTACTACTGCGGCAAAGTGGCACGATCCCGTCTGACGACGTAGACCTACGTCGCCAGACTCCTCCCCTGTAGGCGGCGCTCGTGAGCCGCCGGAGGCGCGGTCCCGCTGTTTTCATTCACAGCGGGAGTCGGGCCAGGGGAGTCGGGCCAGGGGAGGAGCAGCGGCGATCGCCGCTGCTCTGCCCCGATCGTCGGGGATCTAGTGTGGAGATCCGCCCGCCTGTGTAAACACGAGGGGTCGGATCTCCTCAGTGACAGGGAGTGACAGATCGGAGTGTTCAGCATAGCTGGACATCCGATCTGTCCCTGTCTCACACAGTCACCTCCCCCCCGCCACACGTCAGTAAGCACCAGGCATACATTAACCCCTCCCTCTCCAATAAAAATAACCCCTTCCCTGCCAGTGTCATTTTTACAGTAACAGTGCATATTTATAGCACTGATTACTGCAGTAATGTCACTGGTACCCCCAAAAGTGTCAAAAATGTCAAAGGGTCCGATCTGTCTGCCGCAATGTCGCAGTCCCGCAAAAAAAAAAAAAAAATCGCAGATCGCCGCCATTACTCGTTAAAAAAAAAACACCAAAAATGACATAAATCTTTCCCTTTGTTAGTCAACGCAATAACTTTTGCACAAACCAATCAAAATACGCTTATTGCGATTTTTTTTACCAAACATGGGTAGCAGAAAAAAAAATGGCCAAAAATTAAAAAAAAAATTGGTTTTTACATCTTTTTTGGGGGGAATTTCATTTAAAAAATGTTAAAAATATTGTTATTTTTTCAAAATAAACGCTCTTTGTTTATAGCGCAAAAAGTAAAAATCGCACAGGTGATCAAATACCACCAAAAGAAAGCTCTGTTTGTGGGAAAAAAAAGGACGTAAATTTCGTTTGGGTACGGCATCGCACGACCGCGCAATTGTCAGTTAAAGTCGCACAGCGCCGAATCGCAAAAAGTGGCCCAGACGTAAGACAGCAAAATGCTCTAGTGGTAAAGTGGTTAATGTGTTTGCATATGGCTGCACATGCACAATGGGTTGATTTAGAGGCTGTTCATTTAGCAAATTAAATGGAAGCTTTTTTTTTTCTTGCACATGATTGGGTATTGAAACATCACCTAATTCAGTATGTTCAGTGGACGTTCACTTTGGAAAACCGCACATTTTTGAACTGCAAAAGTGATAAAACCCAACATAGTTTCATAGTTAGTAAGGTTGGAAAAAGACACCAGTCCATCCAGATCAATGTGTGCCTGTGTGTGTGTGTGTGTGTGTGCGCGCATGCGCATTTGTGTCTCTACCACTTCCTATATCCTTGTATAATGTGTTCGATAAAATACCAATCTAAGAGTATTTTTAAATTAGTGACACTTCCCTCTGAAACCACCGATTGTGGAAGCGTCTTCCACATCCTTACCACTCTAGCAGTAAAGAACCCCTTACACTGTTTAATGTTAAGCCACTTCTCATCCGACTTTATTGAGTGGTCTTGTGTCTTTTTGAGTGACCTGAGACTGAAAAGATTCCTCCTGATGTTGGAATCATCATTAAGATATTTGTATAATAATATCATATCCCCTCTTAAGCATCTTTTCTTCAGGGAGAATAAAGTTAATGTTTCTCCTAGCTGGCATCCTCCAGCCCCCTTATTCGTTTCATTGCCCTTCCCTTGACTCTGTCCAGTTCCAGAGCATCCTTTCTGTGGACTGTGGACAAGAGCTGGATGGCATACTCAAGATGTGGCCAAACTAGAGTTTTATAAAGTGGTATAATTAACATTTTATCTCTTTAGTAAATACCCTTTTTTTTTGCATACTAATATTCTGCTGGCCTTGCTTGCTTCAGCTTGTAATTGCATGCTATTGCTCAGTCTGTCATCAATTAGGACCCCCAGGGTCTTTTTCCATCCTTGATTCTAGCATGTAGCTTGCATTCATATTTTTAGCCCCCAAGTGCATTACTTTACATTTCCCAACATTGAACCTCATTTGCCATGTGTTTGCCCACCCTTCAATTTTATAGAGGTCTTCCTGTAAACGTGTTTTCTTCTGTTGTGAAAGGATTGACCTGCTTAGCTTTGTATCATCAGCAAATGCTGAGATTGAACAATTTATCCCAACCTCTATATAATCTATGAACAAGTTTAACAGGATTGGTCCCAGACCATTAAGAAGATACACTATTTATCATTACCCTCTGGACACACCCCTGTATCCATTTACATATACACCAACAGACCTCAATTTGTGGGCTAAGCATTTATAGGGTACCGTGTCAAATGCTTTTTACTTTGTTTTTTTTTCTTTTCATATTTCACACGCGGAACAACAATTAATTCCACCAACTTACCAATGCATTCTGCTAACCGAGAACCTCCGATATACTGAGTTGTCCAAGTGTAGGCAGTTTTTTTCCACATTCCTCATATAGCCTGCTCCTTCTCAAAAAAGCGAAGTCATAACCCTTGAGTAAAGTTTTAAAAACTCATACATTAGTACAGTGTAAACGGCAATGTTATGTAATTACTCATAGTACCTACAATTTCTTTTTCAGGAGTCATTTATCTAGGACTAATGAATGGTTATTTCGGATTGCCTGCAATGGTTTGCCACATTGGGTCTGTAAAATCTCTTAACCTGGCCATAGATAATTTTTTTTTTAATTACCCAGCTAGCTGATCAAAAAAAAAAAAAAAAAAAAAAGGATTTCCCCATCCACACATTTGAAGGAACCCTCCCTGCTGCACCACTGTATTCTGACAGCAGGGACTCTGCCACTGTCAGAATACATTGATCAGTGCCGCAGCCGATTAGCTGTATGTGCTGACTGATTAAAATAGTTCCAACATTTCCGTTTGAGAGAAGATCCATAATTTGACTTCTCTCTAGCGGGAATGGCCACATTTCTGCTGAACTAATAGAATACCGACCCCTCTATGGCCAGCTTAAGTGTTGCTCTAGATTTTATCTTTGTAAATTACACAAAGACAAAACTTCTCCACTATTTTGGGGTTTATACACTAAATATTAAAAGAAAAAAGATGTTTTTAATGTGTCAAAAATGTATTAGCGAATATTATTGGAGCTCTAGGGAAAAAAAAAAGCCTAACAAACAGTTGAAACACATATATGGAAGCTGGTTTACCTGTCAAATTATTTTTATTTCTCTCTATCTGATCCTGAGATTTATATAGCCCCACCCCACATCACAGCTACAGAAAGTTTGTTAGCTAAATTAAAAATGTAAAGATGGCTCTGACATGCATAAATAAAATGAGAAAAACAGCACCTTACAATAAACAAAATAATAGTGGATGATGCTTACATACAGTATCTCACAAAAGAGTACACCCCTAACATTTTTGTAAATATTTTATCATATCTTTTCATGTGACAACACTGAAGAAATGACGCTTTGCTACAATGTAAAGTAGTGAGTGCACAGCTTGTATAACAGTGTAAATTTGCTGTCCCCTCAAAATAACAACACACAGCCATTGATGTCGAAACCGTTGGCAACAAAAGTGAGTAAATTCCTAAGTGAACATGTCCAAATTGGGACCAAAGTGTCAATATTTTGTTTGGCCACCATTATTTTCCAGCACTGCCTTCACCCTCTTGGGCATAGAGTTCAACAAAGCATCACAGGTCACTACTGGAGTCCTCTTCCACTCCTCCATGACGATATCACTGAAGCTGGTGGATGTTAGAGACCTTGCGCTCCTCCGCCTTCTGTTTGAGGATGCCACACAGATGCTCAATAGGGTTTAGGTCTGGAGACATGCTTGGCCATTCTATCACCTTTACCCTCAGCTTCTTTAGCAAAGCAGGGATTGTCTTGGAGGTGTTTTTGGGGTTGTTATGTTGGAATACTGCCCTGCGGCCCAGTCTCTGAAGGGAGGGGATCATGCTCTGCTTTAGTATGTCACTGTACATGTTGGCATTCATGGTTCCTGCAATGAACTGTAGCTCCCCAGTTCTGGCAGCACTCATGCAGCCCCAGATAATGACACTTACACCACCATGCTTGACTGTAGGCAAGACACACTTGTCTTTGTACTCCTCACCTGGTTGCCACCACACACACTTGACACCATCTGAACCAAATACATTTATTATGGTCTCATCAGACCACAGGACATGGTTCCAGTTATCCATATCCTTACTCTGCTTGCCTTCAGCAAACTCTTTGCGGGCTTTTTTGTGCATTATCTTTAGAAGAGGCTTCCTTCTGAGACGACAGCAATGCTGACCAATTTGATGCAGTGTGCGGCGTATGGTCTGAGCACTGACAGGCTGACACCCCCACCCCCTTAACCTCTTCAGCAATGTTGGCAGCACTCATAAGTCTAATTCCCAAAGACACTCTCTGGATATGACCCTGAGCACATGCATTAAACTTCGTTGATCGACCATGGTGAGGCCTGTTCTGCGTGGAACCTGTCCTGTAAAACCGTTGTATGGTCTTGGCCGCCGTGCTGCAGCTCAGTTTCAGGGTCATTACAATCTTCTTATAGCCTAGGCTATCTTTATGTAGAGAAACAATTCATTTTTTTTGGATCCTCAGAGAGTTCTTTGCCATGAGGTGCCATGTTGAACTTCCTATGCCCAGTATGAGAGAGTTAGAACGATAACATTAAATATAACACACCTGCTCCCCATTCACACCTGAGGCCTTGTAACTCTAACAAGTCACATGACACCGGGGAGGAAAAATGGCTAATTGGGCCCAATTTAGACATTTTCACTTAGTACTCACTTTTGTTGCAAGAGGTTTAGACATTCATGGTTGTGTGTTGAGTTATTTTGAGGGGACAGCAAATTTACACTGTTATAGATGGCTTATCCTGTTATTTTAATCTCAAAACTATCAGCAACACACCATCTAAAATACAGATAGCCACTAGAAGACGAACCTGCATAGGAAATACTGTATCTGTGTTGTAAATACAATCCTGAAAATTGTAACAGAATGACAACAAAATATGTGAACTAAAAGACAGAAAATGATGTCTTGTATAAGAAATATTCAAAAACAGAATTTTTACCTGTAAAATTCCTTTCTCTGAGTCCTCCGACAGTCGCCGCCACTTCATATTCATCACTAATGGGGGTTATTGACCTTTTCTCCGCAGGAGTAGCTAGGCAACAAAACAGTGAATATCAAAGCTTTTAGCATATCCCACCCCTAGGGGGTGGTCCCCTCAGTCAATACCTCCCTGCTTCCTGCATTCCCAACTCAGTTTCAGTAGCATAGCAGTAGAGTACATAAACAAACCCCAAAAGAGGGGCGGGGGCGGCGACTGTCGGAGAACTCAGAGGAAGGAATTTTACAGGTAAGATCTTACAAAATTTCCGTTTTCTCTTACGTCCTCCGACAGTCGCCGCCACTTCATATTCATCACTAATGGGGACGTCCCATAGCAGTGTAGACATTAGGGGTGGGAAAAAAAGCAGCCGCGCCTAAAGCAACGCAGTACCCACATCAGAGAAAGGAACCTTATCAAGGTAAGAGAACCAACTGGGCAACAGGAAAAAAAAACGTGCTCAACAGGAGCAACGACCCAGGAAAACAAGTAACCTAGGGATAAAGACATCCCAACAGCCAAGGACCCAAAAACAAGGGGCCCTAAGGCACTGCCGCACTAAGAACTTTGCGGCCAAAGGAAGCATCCGCCGATGCCTGAACATCCACCTTGTAGAATTTTGAGAAGGTGTGAACGGACGACCAAGTCGCCGCCTTACACACCTGGGCCACAGAGGCCTGATGACGATAGGCCCAAGACGTACTCAGAGACCTGGTAGAGTGCGCCTTCACAGGGAAAGGAGGAACCTTCCCCTTCAAAGCATAGGCTTGCACAATGGTCTGTCTGATCCATTTGGCGATGGTCGCAGCTGACGCTGCCATGCCCTTCCAAGGACCCTCTGGAAGGACAAATAGAGAATCCGACTTGCGAAAGGATTTCGTCGATGACTGGTAAACCCTGATCGCCCGAACAACATCCAAGGAATGCAACGCCACCTCCTTTGGATGCTTAGGCTTCGCGCAAAGCGAAGGCAAGACAATGTCCTCATTGAGGTGAAATTTCGAGATCCTCTTCGGAAGAAAAGAAGGGTTAGGTCGTAAGACCACCTTATCCAGGTGAATCACCAAGTAGGGAGAGCTGCAGGACAAGGCCGCCAGCTCCGATACCCTGCGAGCCGAAGTGATTGCCACCAAAAAGGCAACCTTCTTAGACAAGAGAGACAACGAGATCTCCCTGATCTTCTCAAAGGGAGCATGTTGCAATACGGACAGAACAAGTCCCATGGAGGTAAAGGATTCCTCCGAGGAGGAGCCAAGTGACGCACCCCTTGAACAAAGGTGCTAACCAAAGAATTAGACGCCACAGGGCGTTGAAAAAGAACGGCCAGCGCAGAAATCTGACCCTTAATCGTGGCCAACGCCAAACGCTGGTCCACTCCAGTTTGGAGGAAAGCCAACACTCTCGATACCGAGTACGAGCGAGGGGAATACCCCCTGGACTCACACCAGGCAAAATACGCCTTCCAAGTACGGTAGTAAATCTTCCCCGAAGAGGCTTTTCTAGCCTTGATCAAAGTGGGAATGACCGCAGGGGAGAGACCCCTATCCTTCAGGACCTGGCTTTCAACAGCCAGGCCGTTAAAGCCAGCGACTAAAGCAGGATGGAAGATCGGTCCTTGAGACAGGAGATCTTCTCGAAGAGGCAGACGCCACAGAGCGTCGACCGCCAGATTCACGAGGTCTGCGTACCAAGACAGGCGAGGCCAGTCCGGTGCCACCAGAATCACCGTGCGCGGTTCCAAGGCCAACCTGCGAAGGAACCTGGACAGCAGCTGAATCGGTGGGAAGGCATACATCAGACGATACTGACTCCAGGACATCACTAACGCGTCTGAGGCGTCTGCCCGAGGATCGCGCGTCCTTGCTACGAACCTTTCCACCTTGTTGTTTAGACGAGACATGAACAGGTCCACATCTGGGGACCCCCACTTCGCGCACAGCATCTGAAAGACATCCGGGTGAAGGGACCATTCTCCCTGGTCCAGGGTCTGGCGACTCAGATAATCCGCCTGCCAGTTCTCCACTCCCGGAATGTGAACTGCCGTTATCGCCGGGACGTGCGTCTCGGCCCAAGACAGAATGTCGGCTACTTTCCGAGCCGCTCGGGCACTCCTGGTGCCCCCTTGGTGGTTGATGTAGGCCACCGCTGTGGCATTGTCCGTCTGCACCCGAACCGGACAGCCTTGAAGCCTGTCCGTCCAACGCAGAAGGCAGAGATGTATTGCTCGCAATTCCAGAATGTTGATCGGAAGAGAGGATTCCTCCCCCGACCAAGTTCCCTGGGCGGACAGAACGCCCAGGACACCACCCCAGCCCGACAGGCTGGCATCCGTGGTGATCACCGTCCACGACAAAGGACGAAAAGACCTGCCCCCCGACACCGCCGGGGACTGGAGCCACCACAAAAGACCCCTTCGAGTGAGGCGGCTCAACGAAATCCGCAGATCCAGAGATTGCGGACGCCCGTCCCACTTGGCCAGGACCTCCGCCTGAAGATCCCGTGTGTGAAACTGGGCGAAGGGAATCGCCTCGAAAGCCGAGACCATCAATCCCAGACACCTCATACACGTCCGGAGTGACGAGCACTGATTGTCCCTGAGGGACCTGACCTCGTCCTGAAGTGTCCGGAGCTTGTCTTCCGGCAGGAAGACCTTCGCTTGAACAGAGTCCAGTATCATCCCCAGGTAGGGAAGACGAACGGACGGACACAACGTTGACTTTGGGAAATTTATCGTCCAACCGAACTCCTGCAGAGTCTGCATCGTGATGAACAGGTCGTTCACCAGGCCCTGACTGGTCGCAGACCGAATCAAGATATCGTCCAGATACCTCAAGACAGAGATGCCCTGGGCTCTCAGTAAAGCCAGGACCGGCGCAAGCACCTTGGTGAAAACCCGCGGAGCCGAAGCAAGACCGAAGGGTAACGCCACAAATTAGTAGTGATCCTCCGCAATGGCGAATCGAAGGTACCTCTGGTGACCCTCGAAAATTGGAATGTGAAGATACGCATCCTTCAAATCGATGGAGGCCATGAATTCCCCCGGAACCAGGGCAGCCACCACCGAGCGCAGGGATTCCATGCAAAATTTTCGAACCCGCACAAAGTGGTTCAGAGCTTTCAAGTCCAGAATCGGACGTACCTTGCCCTCCTTTCTGGGCACAGTGAACAGATTGGAATAGAACCCCCGAAATCTGTCCCGAAGAGGCACCGGAACCACCACTCCCTGGGCCCGCACCGCCAGGTGCAGATCCCGCAAGCGCTCCGGAGTCAGCTGAAGGTTTGAGGGGAAAAATCTGCCCGCCGGCCGAGAGAGAAACTCGATCTTGTAACCAGATCGAACGATTTCCTGAACCCACCTGTCCCGAATGCGGTCCAGCCAGGGTTGAAGAAAACCGAGCAAACGTCCCCCCGCCCCAGAACTGGGTGAGGGCGTCCCTTCAGGCCGTATTGTTATGGGCAGCGGACCCGGACTGGCCAGACATCTGCTTACCCGTCCACGGCTTCTTCTGGGAACCTTGGCCCTTGAAGGGCTTGCCCTTATAGTGCGACCGAAAGGCACGAAAGGACCCCTAAGAGGGTCTAAACGAGGTATTCTTCTTACCACAAACAAACTTATTCTTGTGAGTTTGGGGCAAGAGAGTGCTCTTACCCCCAGAAATACCCTTTATCAGAGTATCCAAAGATTCGCCAAAAAGGCGAGATCCCGCGTAGGGCAAGTTAGCTAAAGTCTTGCGAGAAGATTGGTCAACAGACCAACATTTCAGCCATATCAGGCGACGGTTCAATACCGCCACACTTGAAAGACGCGCAGCCAAAGGGACCAAATCCAAGTCCGCATCACACAAATACATGACACCCTGATGAATCTGATCCACCATAGCCAAAGTTGTCGGCGGGGCAGAGTCAGCCACCAGGGTGCGCCTGAGCACCTGCGTCCAATCCGCAATAGCCTGGGCTGCCATAATGGAAGCAAAAATAGGCTTCAGCATAGAGCCAGCAACCGTATAAGAATGACGGGCCAGAGACTCCAATCTCCTGTCCGTCGGGTCCCTTTCACACAGACTGACCGTTCAGATCCGCCTGTCCGTTTTTGTGGCAGATTTGAACGGTCCCCCCCATGTATTCCTATGGGGCATCGGATGTCAGCGGAGACATGTCCGCTGACATCCGATCCGTCAAATCTGGATGGATGGAAACCCTATTTTGCATCCGTCCAGAGGATCGGATGAGAACGGACAGACGGTCCGTTCCCATCCGATTCCCCTATAGGGATGTATGGGAAACTGACAGCTGTGTCTCCACGCACAGCACGGAGACACAGCTGTCACCCGCCTGCTCAGCAGGGGATCGGCGGCTCGATCCCCCGCTGAGATAAACGCACGGACGGACTGTTTGAAAGGGGCCTAAAGAAGAATGTATATTAACACATAGTATACATAATAAACACATATTGCTGATTATCCTGAAGCAGAAATTAGTTGCATAATACACACATATTGTAGAGAATACAATATGAGTGTTAGCAAACGTCTGATTTTCACAAGAATCTTTACAGATTTGATCAGTGTTTGCATTATATAGGTAGCAATAGATGGGTGAACTTGTTGCTCATTTTAAAAGGACCAGTCTGCCACATTTTGTGTGATACTTATCTAATACTGTCAGTAAAACATCCTGGGTTTTCATTATTCTTCATAGGGGTGTAAAGAGCTAGATACACAAACAATTTTCTCTGTACAATAATAAGAACCTGTGACTGCTTGGGAGAGCTGGTTTCTGACCACTAAAGTCATGAAATTGTCTCATAGGAAGTGAAGCTCTAAAATTGGAGCAGTATTTGTCTTTTTGTCAACAGACCAACATTTCAGCCATATCAGGCGACGGTTCAATACCGCCACACTTGAAAGACGCGCAGCCAAAAGGGACCAAATCCAAGTCCGCATCACACAAATACATGACACCCTGATGAATCTGATCCACCATAGCCAAAGTTGTCGGCGGGGCAGAGTCAGCCACCAGGGTGCGCCTGAGCACCTGCGTCCAATCCGCAATAGCCTGGGCTGCCATAATGGAAGCAAAAATAGGCTTCAGCATAGAGCCAGCAACCGTATAAGAATGACGGGCCAGAGACTCCAATCTCCTGTCCGTCGGGTCCCGGAACACCGGAGTATCCTCAGCAGGGATCGCAGTGGATTTATTTAAATTCGCCACTGCATGATCCATCTGAGGCGGCACACACCAGCGCTCATCAGTGGCGGGTGTAAATGGATAACGAAGCTTGAACCTACTCGGCACAGCAAAAGGCTTCTTTAAATTGCGCCATTGCTCATCAACCGCGCGCTGAAATTCCGTAGAGCAAGGAAAAACCTGCGATGTTTTGCGTTTCCTTTGCGTCCCATAAGAGGACATCAAAGCAGGAGGACATGGTTCATCCTGCAAATGCAGCGTTTGCTTGATAGAAGCAACCAACTCATCCATGAGTGCAAGCTCTTCAGACGAGCCAGGGGGAGAATTATCAACCCCTTCCACCTCAGCCTCCCCCTCAGACCCCACAAGGTCTAGAGATGAGTGAGACCCTGAGAAGGGCACTCCAGCCATAGCAGCCCCATCGCCCTCTGAATCAGAGGAAATAGACACTCTGGGCCGTTTTGTGGATCGATCACCCACCAGCATCTGCACCTGAGCAGCCAAATTTGCCACAATAGCAGCCAGATCCGCCCCCTCGGGGGAAGCAGCAGCCCCTTGGCCCCCCACCAAGGCGGGAGGAAACTTGAAATCCTGAGAATCCATGCCCCAGTAGTATTAGGAAAAAAGGAGTACTGCCCCTTTAAGATCGCGGCGAGCGTAGCCCACCGCACCCACTGAATACACCGACCCCCACAGGGATAAGAACACTGGGCAAGGAATACAGGAAAATGGAAAGGTAAAAACCTGGAGAGATCACACAGGCTGCTGCCACCGATCGCTGTCCCAGAGCAAAAGGAAGTGATGCAATGACTGACCGCCCCTGTAAAGCCTATGTAAGGCTACACAAACATGGCCGCTCGGCTGAGGACTTGATAGGCAAATAGAAAATGGCGCCGACATGTGGCCTGATCGATCGCCGCCAAAATGGCGGCGGTTGGCGCCAAAACGCTGCGCCTTACCACACAGGACCGGCCACCACATTTCTGCCGCAAAAAAATGGCGGGTCGCCGCAGCGATCGCCGCACAGCATGTCCAAACTCAGACTGCTTCATGTATGCACTCAGCAGAGCAGGAGAGCCCCCCCCCCCTCGCAGCCCACACACAGGCAGTAATTCCACACAGGAACTGACAGGGAGCTCAGCAGCCACACAGACATGCAGGGTCCCACAGTCCCAGACTGACACCCAATAGACAGGTCCCCACATAGAGATACACTTACCAGTCCGGATGGCGTGGGGAGCCTGCTCCAGCGACCAAACCGCTGTACTGAGGACAGGGAGTGTCGCAGCCGTGACGCAGTGGAACTGCGGTGCGAAACCGCAATGGCGTCCAGTGAGGTAGCCACCTCACAGATAGCATCCCTGCAGCGAACAGGGATGGGTCGTTCAATGTGCCAGGGAAACCTGTGCTGAACGCTCAATGGCAGGCTGGGAAGCCCCTGGCCCTGAGCCCTGGGATCCAGGGTGGCCAGTCCAAGACCCAGCTCCGCACGATCATCGTCATCAGAAGAAGCTAACTAATGCTGAAAATAAACAGCTAAGTAAAAGAAAGAGAAAAAAACTCCAAATAAAATCAAAAAGAGAAAAGAAGCTGAGACTGAGAGCCCCAGCACAGGAACAGCCAGCCTACTCCTAAGCTAGGCATTAGAAACTGAGTTGGGAATGCAGGAAGCAGGGAGGTATTGACTGAGGGGACCACCCCCTAGGGGTGGGATATGCTAAAAGCTTTGATATTAACTATTTTGTTGCCTAGCTACTCCTGCGGAGCAAAGGTCAATAACCCCCATTAGTGATGAATATGAAGTGGCGGCAACTGTCGGAGGACGTAAGAGAAATAACCATTTTTGACAGCACTAAAGATAATATTAATAAAGTAAAATACCTGATTACACATTGGTTTGCAGTAATAGTTGTCAAAATAAACACACACCAATCCTCCATTGTTTGGTACCCGAGGTACTGAGCAGTTGGTTAATTTCACAATCTGTTTAAAATCTATAAACATCAAGAAAATAAAATTATAGGTAATGTCAAGAAATTTAGATAGATCAAAAAATGAAGTTAAAAACACAGGCAGGATTTTGATGACCCTAATGTCTTCCTGACAAGGAGCACCAACTCACCTAAAACAAAAATAGAGGTGCCCCCCACTATTAAACAAATCAATGTGCCAAACACACACTCACTGTACCCTGAAGAAGCCCATGTGGCTTGTGGGCGAAACATGTCGGTGCTACTGCCTGCACACGCATGTGATCCTAAGCATGCCATGGCACTGTTAACATCCAGCTATGCAGCATTACCCCGCTGACCGGAAGGAAGTGACCAGATGGGAATCCAGAGAGCCCCACATGACAGCCCACACACAAACTCCACTTTTCGGTGGGAGCCTGGTGTGATGGAGAGCCCAGCACAGTATTTTGGAGGAACAGGCATAGCACATCCAGCGGTACCCCACAGCAACAGTTGTTATCAGCGCTCAGTTCAGAAGCCTACATCTCTGATGGTATGGGGTTGCATGAGTGTGTGTGGCATGGCCAGCTTACACATCTGGAAAGGCACCATCAATGCTGAAAAGTATATCCAAGTTCTAGAACAACATATGCTCCCATCCGGATGTCCTCTCTTTCAGGGAAGACCTTGCATTTTCCAACATGGCAATGCCAGACCACATACTGCATCAATTACAACATCATGGCTGCGTAGAAGAAGGATCCGGGTACGGAAATGGCCAGCTTGCAGTCCAGATCTTTCACCTATAGAAAACATTTGGCGCATCATAAAGAGGAAGATGCGACAAAGAAGACCTAAGACAGTTGAGCAACTAGAAGCCTGTATTAAACAAGAATGGGAGAATATTCTTATTCATAAACTTGAGCAATTTGTCTCCTCGGTCCCCAGACGTTTGCAGACTGTTATAAAAAGAAGAGGGGATGCCACACAGTGGTAAACATGGCCTTGTCCCAACATTTTTGAGATGTGTTGATGCCATAAAATTTAAAATCAACTTATTTTTCCCTTAAAATAAAACATTTTCTCAGTTTAAACATTTGATATGTCATCTATGTTGTATTCTGAATAAAATATTGAAATTTGAAACTTCCACATCATTGCATTCTGTTTTTATTCACATTCATTCACATTTTATAGTGCCCCAACTTTTTTGGAATCGGGTTTGTATATTGGTTTACCTGTAACATGATTGTTAGACAGTTCTCTAACATTTTCTAAAAAAAAAAAAAAAACTACTATCTTGAAAAAACACTTTAAGGTCCCTTTCACACAGACAGACCGTTCAGATCCGCCTGTCCGTTTTTGTGGCAGATTTGAACGGTCCCCCCCATGTATCCCTATGGGGCATCGGATGTCAGCGGAGACATGTCCGCTGACATCCGATCCGTCAAATCTGGATGGATGGAAACCCTATTTTGCATCCGTCCAGAGGATCGGATCGGATGAGAACGGACAGACGGTCCGTTCCCATCCGATTCCCCTATAGGGATGTATGGGAAACTGACAGCTGTGTCTCCACGCACAGCACGGAGACACAGCTGTCACCCGCCTGCTCAGCAGGGGATCGGCGGCTCGATCCCCCTCTGAGATAAACGCACGGACGGACTGCGTGAAAGGGGCCTAAAGAAGAATGTATATTAACACATAGTATACATAATAAACACATATTGCTGATTATCCTGAAGCAGAAATTAGTTGCATAATACACACATATTGTAGAGAATACAATATGAGTGTTAGCAAACGTCTGATTTTCACAAGAATCTTTACAGATTTGATCAGTGTTTGCATTATATAGGTAGCAATAGACGGGTGAACTTGTTGCTCATTTTAAAAGGACCAGTCTGCCACATTTTGTGTGATACTTATCTAACACTGTCAGTAAAACATCCTGGGTTTTCATTATTCTTCATAGGGGTGTAAAGAGCTAGATACACAAACAATTTTCTCTGTACAATAATAAGAACCTGTGACTGCTTGGGAGAGCTGGTTTCTGACCACTAAAGTCATGAAATTGTCTCATAGGAAGTGAAGCTCTAAAATTGGAGCAGTATTTGTCTTTTTCATGTTGTTCTTAGGGTCTGGAACAAACTTAAGGGGGACCCTGGGCAACAAAAAAAATTGTGAGCACCCACCCCCCCCCCCACCCTATACATTTATGCCAGACCCTGAATCCGAGAATGCAGCCTGGTTTGCCGGGAGAGGGAGGATGCACAATAGGGAGTGTGAAGGGTGGAGTGGGGCAAGTCTGGTAGGAACCATGTACCATTGGGCGAGTAGCTTCATAGCAGATTCCGTAGATATCATACTGATAGAACAAGAGGTAAATGTGGAACAAAGTTGTGGCCAATCCTCCTTGGATTTGGAACTTCTAAGACCGTTCTTCCCCTTGAAGACATAAGAATGGGCTATATGGGCGGACAGGTAATTAAGTTAGTTATTTTACATTTGTTATAGCACTGTCTGCCTTGATTGTGGGCTATCCGAGTTGACACTTTTGAGACATGTTATGTCTTATGACAGCAGCTAAGTTTGAGTGGATTTTGAGTGTTTTAGTAGAGTAACAACTAAGCGCGGCTGGGTGGTTTTTGAGTATTGTATGCTTGGCGACAAGAGAAAGCCAGAGGGAATAAATAGAAGCGCAATTGATTCCCCCATAAGGAAGGGACCCTCAGAAGATAAGCATAACAACAGAGGTGCTTAATGCTCTTCTGCCTCTAGGAAAACTGGCACTCCACCATCACAGCATTTCTAAATTATACTGGATTACCTGCAGTTTCATTGATGGACAGTCTTGTAACATTTTCTAAAAAAAAAATTAGAAAAAAAAAAAAACCATTAGCTTGAAAAAACACTTTAAAGAAGAATGTATATTAACATAAAGACAACTTTCCTTTCATTTTTTTTGTGTGGGTGCTCATTTGTAATGTAGCCACCATGATAGATTACTTCTGCTGTCTATCCTGAAGCAGAGACTAGTTGCATAATACACTCAAACTGTACAGAATACAATATGGGTGTCAGCAAAATGTCTGATTTTCACAAGAATCCCTACAGATGTGATCAGTGTTTGCATATATGGGTAGCTAGGTGATAGATAGGATAGATAGGTGAACTTCTTCTTGCTAATTGGAACAGTCTGCCACGACTTGTGTGATACTTAATTGGCACTGTCAGTAAAACATCCTGGGTTTTAATTATTCTTCAAAGGGATTTAAAGAACTAGACCCACAAACAATATTCTCTGTACAATAATGAGAAACTGTGACTGCTTGGAAGAGCTGGTTACTGACCACTAGAGTCCTGAAATTGTTTCATAGAAAGTGAAGCTCTTAAATAGGAGCAATATTTGTCTTTTTCAAGTTATCGTTAGGGTCTTAAGGGAACTCATAGTTACCTAGTTACATAGTAGGTGAGGTTGAATAAAGACAATAGTCCATCCAGTTCAACCTGTGTAGGTGTGTGTGGCTGTAATCATCTCACATACCCCTGAATGTTCTGATCCTTGAGATGTACGTCTAAGAGTCTCTGGGCAAAATAAAAATACTGTAAACCCCCCCCCCCCCTATAAATCAATGTCAGACCCTGAATCTGAGCATTCAGCCTGGCTGGCCAGGAAAGGGAGGAAGCATAATGGGGAGTGTGAAGGGTGGAGGTGGGCAAGTATAGTAGGAACCATTTACCATCGGGTGAGTACCTTCATGGCAGATTTATTAGATATCATACTGATAGAACAAGAGGTAAATGTGGACCAAATTAAAAGTTATTGCTAAATAAAAGATTGCACTCAACTAAAACCCTATTGTGCACAAAAATTGTGTCAATATAAACAAATATAACATGTAAAAGCAATATTATGTATAATGAATTCATATAAATAAAACTAGGATTAATTCCAAATATTGTGCAAAATCACTGCAAATTGTCCATATATGTGCATGGAATCAATTAGTCCATAAAGTGATAAGTGCCAATGGATATCCAAGTATAGATGGTAAGTAACACTTGGTAGCAATATACACCTCCACCAGAACACCCAGAGTGTATATATGCTTACCAGATAACGTGGACCCCTTCAGTTATAGGGGGTCAGTAAGGCAAGTAGATATATCAGACGCCATGCATCAAAACAGGCACCGATTCCAAATACTCCAAACCGATTCCTCCGATAGCATTAAACAGGGTTCATACACATTTTTACCAAGAAAATTCCATGACTTTACGTAAATATTCATGACCTAAAGTTTCATGAAATGTCTATGTATACATGTTAAATAAGAAGAAAATCCATGTCACACCCAGCATATTTTCACTAAAATAAATGACAATCTTTGTAGTGTACAGTACCTCTGCAGTTAGGGCTTCGTTTCTGGCTACAGCGCGACTCAAAATGGTCCCTTGTTTTACAGTGGATGAGATGGAAGCACCACTGCCGCAGCTGGGAGCAGGTGTCACTTCAGGCGCACGGGTGAAAAAGCTGAGAACTCTGATGTAGGGGGGACTCTGGTGACCAGAGACCACTTTCCACAGAGAGAATGCACTAAGGAAGGGAGGGGGGGTCCTGATATAATGAGGAACCTTTATAACAGTGCCCCCTTACATCAGTGACCCCCCTCAGACTGGCCGGGCAGCACTGTCACTGACCTCCTCTTAGGTGCACCATGCTCTGGTTTTATCCTGTAGTCTCCTCTCCCCAGTCCACACATGTCTGACTTCTCCTGTGATCCCCATCCCGACAGCACTCCCACTTTTGACTCCTCTCCAGACATGACAAAAGACAAGAGATGGTCAGAGATTATGGACATGATAGAAAAGATGGTTAGAGGCTGTGGACATGGTACAGGAGGTGGTCAGAGGCTGTGGACATGGTACAGGAGGTGGTCAAAGGCTGTGGACATGGTACAGGAGGTGGTCAAAGGCTGTGGACATGGTACAGGAGGTGGTCAAAGGCTGTGGACATGTTACAGGAGGTGGTTAGAGGCTGCAGACATGATACAGGAGGTGGTCAGAGGATGCGGACATGGTACAGGAGATTTTCAAAGGCTGTGGACATGGTGCAGGAGATTTTGAAAGGCTGTGGACATGTTACAGGAGGTGGTCAGGGGATGCGGATATGGTACAGGAGATTTTCAAAGGCTGTGGACATGGTACAGGAGGTGGTTAGAGGCTGCGGACATGATACAGGAGGTGGTCAAAGGCTGCGGACATGGTACAGGAGGTGGTCAAAGGCTGTGAACATGGTACAGGAGGTGGTCAAAGGCTGTGGACATGGTACGGGAGGTGGTCAAAGGCTGTGAACATGGTACAGGAGGTGGTCAAAGGCTGTGGACATGGTACAGGAGGTGGTCAAAGGCTGTGGACATGGTACAGGAGGTGGTCAAAGGCTGTAGACATGGTACAGGAGGTGGTCAAAGGCTGCGGACATGGTACAGGAGATTTTCAAAGGCTGCGGACATGGTACAGGAGATGGTCAAAGGCTGCAGACATGGTAGAAGAGATGGTCAGAGACTGCGGACATGGTAGAAGAGATGGTCAGAGACTGCGGACATGGTAGAAGAGATGGTCAGAGACTGCGGACATGATACAGGAGATGGTCAGAGACTGTGGACATGATACAGGAGATGGTCAGAGACTGCGGACATGATAGAAGATAGAAGAGCACTAGGGGGGCCGGAGAGCACAGGGGAAGCAGAGAGCACTGGAGGAGCTGAAGGGCATGGGAGGGGGAATAGAGAGAATTAAGGGGGGGGGGTTTGGAAAGCATTGCAGGGGGGTTGGAAGGTGCAGGGGAGTGGAGAGCACTGTCTGGGGGGGGGACAGGAAATCACTGAGGGGGGAGCCAGGGAGCACAGGGGGGTGGGGAGCACTGGGGGAGCCAGAATAAGAGCACGGAGGGGGCTAAGAGCAGGGAAGGCTAAAAGAGCACTGGGGGGGCTGAAAGAGCACCGAAACCGAAAATGACTTTTTTCCCCCCCAATTATTTTTAAAATAGTAGGCAAGGTTAATTACCCATGGTATTTGTATTATGCAGCATGAGGGGGTTAATGTATTGCCACTGGTCACTGATGCATTAATGACCAACCAGTGGCAGTTAATTAACCCCTTTCTGCTGCATTAGTGGCACCAGTGTCAGTGTTAATTAACACTGGTTGCACTGACACTGATACTGGTTGCACTAATGCAGCTCACTGATACTGAATAGATCTTCAATTAATAATTAATAATAATGAAAAGAAACTGAATTAATAAATGTTTGTAATTAACAGCATAAACAACCCGTCATCCCTGCACATTAACCATTGGAGCCAATAGCTCACCAATCCAATAATTACAGCACTGGATGGGTTAATTAATCTGGGATATGTGTGTGTCTGTGTGTGGGGGAGGCTTAATTATTTCTGCAATCTTATTTTTCTTTTTAAGGGGAAAAAGATGGAGGGGTAATATTGATTTGGAGGTAACTTTTAATATGTCTATTAGGCTGCTGCTTGATAATTAAGGAGAGAGAGAGAAAGAGAGAGAGAGAGAGAGAGAGAGAGAGAGAGAGAGAGAAAAAAGAGAGAGAGAGAGAGAGAGAGAGAGAGAGAGAGAGAAAAAGAGAGAAAAGAGAGAAAAAGAGAGAAAAGAGAGAGAGAGAGAGAAAAGAGAGAGAGAGAGAGAAAGAGAGAGAGAGAGAGAGAAAAGAGAGAGAGAAAGAGAGAAAGAGAGAAAGAGAGAAAGAGAGAAAGAGAGAGAGAAGAGAGAAAGAGAGAAAGAGAGAGAGAGAGAGAGAGAGAGAGAGAGAGAGAGAGAGAGAGAGAGAGAGAGAGAGAGAGAGAGAGAGAGAGAGAGAGAGAGAGAGAGAGAGAGAGAGAGAGAGAGAGAGAGAGAGAGAGAGAGAGAGAGAGAGAGAGAGAGAGAGAGAGAGAGAGAGAGAGAGAGAGAGAGAGAGAGAGAGAGAGAGAGAGAGAGAGAGAGAGAGAGAGAGAAAGAGAGAGAGAAAGAGAGAGAGAAAGAGAAAAAGAGAGAGAGAAAGAGAGAAAAAAGAGAGAGAGAAAGAGAAAAAGAGAGAGAGAAAGAGAAGAAAGAGAGAGAAAAGAGAGAGAGAGAAAGAGAAAAAGAGAGAGAGAGAGAAGAGAAAAAGAGAGAGAGAGAAAGAGAAAAAGAGAGAGAGAGAAAGAGAAAGAGAGGAGAGAGAGAGAGAGAGAGAGAGAGAGAATATCTTCTGCAGCATGGGAGAGAAGCAGTCTGCTTCTACATTCTACAGCACATTCCACAGCACATTCCACAACAGGGGCAGTCGGCTTCTACATTCCATAGCACATTCCACAACACATTCCACAGCACATTCCACAACATGGGCAGTCGGCTTCTACATTCCATAGCACATTCCACAGCACGGGCAGTCTGCTTCTACATTCCACAGCACATTCCACAACAGGGGCAGTCGGCTTCTACATTCCATAGCACATTCCACAGAACATTCCACAACACCAGCAGTCGGCTTCTACATTCCATAGCACATTCCACAGCACGGGCAGTCGGCTTCTACATTCCACAGCACATTCCACAGCATGGGCAGTCGGCTTCTACATTCCACAGCACATTCCTCAGCATGGGCAGTGGCTTCTACATTCCATAGCACATACCACAGCACGGGAAAGAAGCAGTCGGCCTGAGACCCCCCAGTGCACCCCCCCGCTGGTACGTCCCTGAGAGCGGGACAGTAAATGCACGATTTCTCAGTTTCAGCGGATCAATCCGCCGCAGAGTTCCCAGCCTGTCACGGTCTATTCATATTGAAGAGACCAGTGATCAGGCTTCAGCTGTGCGCTGCGGCTGATTAATCCGCCTAAACCCGAAACAGAGAAAATAGTCCACTTACTGTCCCTGCTCCCACAGAATACAGGGGGCCCAGAGACAAAAATAAATAGTTGCACAACACTTTTCCATGACTTTTCCAAAACTTAGTAAGTTTAGTCATTTTCCAGGACTTTTCCAGGCCTGGAAAGTGTCATGTCAAAATCCCATGACTTTTCCAGGATTTTCATGACCGCACGAACCCCGATTAAACCTGGGGATGGGCTCCCATACAATACACCCAGAAGAAAAAGAAGGGTCTCGATAGTGAAGTACGTAAATACAAATAGATTTATTGAAAACGGGTGCACAATTATGATGCAATATCAGGGCATAAAGATCATCTCCAGGTCAGGAACGCCTTCCGCGTTCCATCTGCGTTCCATCGGGAGCCGGAAATGACGTATCAGCGCAGTCACAGGTCCTACGTCCCGGAGGTGTATATTGCTACCAAGTGTTACTTACCATCTATACTTGGATATCCATTGGCACTTACCACATTATGGACTCATTGATTCCATGCACATATATGGACAATTTGCAGTGATTTTGCACAATATTTTGAATTAATCCTAGTTTTATTTATATGAATTCATTATACATAATATTGCTTTTGCAGGTTATATTTGTTTATATTGACCAAATTTTTGTGCACAATGGTGTTTTAGTTGAGCGCAATCTTTCATTTAGCAATAACTTAATTTTTTCACATTTCATGGACCACGTGTGGATTGCTGCTTTTAATTTAGGGTTCCCTACACTATATATAATATTTTTTTTTCTATAATTTATCAATTTTTCAATTTTTAAATTCACTATTTATTTCACTTAATTTCCTTTGCGTGGGTAGTTGGTTCATTACCACATTTTCATTTTTTTTAAATGTGGACCAAAGCTGTGGCCAATCCTTCTCGGATTTGGTACTTCTTAGATTGTTCTCCCACTTGAAGACATAACAATGGGCTATACTGTATGGGTGGACAGATGATTAAGTTGGAAATACAGCAAATAATGGTAATTTGGTTAGGTGACAGTGCTGTGCCATAATAGATATTTTCAAAGATGAAAATTTGTTGGATGTCCACTAATAGAATGTGCTCGGCGATTCCAAGCCTGGGGGAAAGCATGGATTTCCCAGAAGCGGTAGTAAGGGTAAATGTGGCAAAGTAAGTTTGCTAAAATATTTAGTAGAGTGCCAGATGGTCAAAGTATGGCGCATCAGGGGGCTCATGATTCTGGGTCTTGATTTGGGTGGGAGTCAAGGGAGCGCCTCAGGTGTCTACCTGTGAACAGCTGTAGGATTCAAGGATCACCCATGAGGGAGTAGTATCAAATGTGAAAAAGGAAATTACAGTGATTGTGTAATTTCGGCCACTTTGAGTAAACTTGGAAACTAGGGACTCCAAGTCTCCTCCAGAGCATTTGCGTATAAATATTGTGTGCATTGGCTTTTTTATTAAATAAACAGTGTTACACTATGAGAGGCTCTTCCTTTTTCTTTCCTATGGACAGGTTTTGCATCTCTACTTCATTACATGAGCAAATAAGGTCATGCTAGTGTCAATAGGGTGCCGATGGGAGACCTACCAGTGGATTATGCTCATCTTGGTGCTATTTGACTCTCTAGTACATTCAAGGAGTCAACTTTATCTGGTGAATGCAGTGTGAGGATTTTGGTATACTGGGGTGGAAGACACTTGTATTGATGCTAACACCTGATGTGGCACTTATTGTCATTTTTTTTTATTATAGTGGCACTGGACACTATCACTATTTGGACTTTTATATAAGTGGGACTTATACATTTTATGTCTTATGACAACATCTAACCTTTTTGTAAACACCATTTGAGTGGATTTTGAGTGTTTTAGTAGAGTAACAACTAAGCGCGGCTCAGTGTTTTTTGAGTATTGTGTGCTTGGTGATTCTAGAGAACCAGAGGGAATGTCAATGAAATCGAAGCACAATCGCTTCCCCATAATGACCCTCAGAAGATAAGGGTTCCAACAGAAGTGCTTAATGCTCTTCTGCCTCTAGGAAAACGTGCACTCCACCATCACAGCATTCCTTAACTATATTGGCTTACCTGTAGCTTGATTGTTGGACAGTTCTCTAACGTTTACTAACTTGAAAAAACACTTTAAAGAAGAATGTATATTAACACATAGTATACATAATAAACACATATTGCTGTTTATCCTGAAGCAGAAAGTAGTTGCATAATACACACATATTGTACAGAATACAATATGAGTGTCAGCAAACTTCTGATTTTCACAAGAATCTCTGCAGATTTATTCAGTGTTTGCATTATATAGGTAGCAATAGATAGGCGAACTTGTTGCTCATTTTCGAAGGACCAGTCTGCCACGTTTTGTGTGATACTTATCCAACACTGTCAGTAAAACATGCTGGGTTTTCATTATTCTTCATAGGGATGTAAAGAACTAGATACACAAACAATTTTCTCTATACAATAATAAGAACCTGTGACTGCTTGGGAGAGTTGGTTACTGACTACTAGAGTCCTGAAATTGTCTCATAGAAAGCAAAGCTCTAAAATGGAAGCAGTATTTGTCTTTTTTCAAGTTCAACTTCATCTTTAGGGTCTGGTACCGATTTAAGGGGCACAAAAAAATTGTGAGCCCCCCCCCTATAAATCCATGGTAGGACCATGTACCATTGGGTGAGTACCTTCATAGCAGATTTTGTAGATATCATACTGATAGTACAAGAGGTAAATGTGGACCAAATTTGTGGCCAATCCTCCTCGGATTTGGTACTTCTAAGATGGTTCTCCCACTTGAAGACATAAGAATGGGCTATATGGGTGGACAGGTGATTAAGTTGGAAATACTGTAGATAATGGTAATTTGGTTAGGTGTGTCATAACAGATATTTTCAAAGATCAAAATGTGTTGAATGTCAACCAATGGAATGTTCTTGGTGATTCCAAGCCTGGGGGGAAGCATGGGTTTCCTAGAAGTGGTAGTAAGGGTAAATGTGGCAAAATAAGTTTGCTAAAATATTTATTAGAGTGCCAGATGGTTAATGTATGGTGCATTGCTTTAGGGTCTGGTGCAGGTTTAAGGGGGACTCTGGGCAAAAAAAAAAAAAAAAAAAAAAAAAAATTTGTGAGCCCCCTCCATATAAATCCATCCAAGAGCCTGAATCTGAGCATGCAGCCTGGCTGGCCAGGAAAGGGAGGGTCAGGTTTGTGGCCTCCTTCTTTACCTGAACCATATGCCCTCAATGTGGGGGTGCCCTGCCATGTCCCCATTGATCCCGTGGCAATGAGGACAATAGGGACCTCATCCCCACAACCTTGGCTGCTGGTTGTGGGGGTATGCAGTCAGGGGGCTTATCAGAATCTGGTATCCCCCTTTAAAAATAAGGAGGCCCCCAGATACCCCCTATGTAAAGGAGTATAAGGCACATAGTACACCTAGTCCTTCATGAAAAAAAAAAAACTAGAAATAAAGACACCCTAATGTTTGACAAGTTCTTTAATAGAAAAAAATAGAAATCACCACATAATGTTCCTCATTGTAATTCCATCGTCATGCTGACTTGTCAAAAAAAGAAAACAGGCAGACAAGTGATCCTGATGGTGCCACTAGTCAAATGACAGTGTCCTGAGCTGTCATCATATTCATAAGGGAAGGGGTGGGGATAGTGGTAGCATCATTGAACAAATATGGACATGGCCATTTTGGTCAATGTCAGTGATGTCACTGCTATCCCACCCTTTTGCTTAAAAGAAGAGGGGATTATGTCAATGGCTCTTAGGGATGCTGTGGGTGCAAGCACCCTTAGAAGCTTACAGTGAAAAGTTGTCATATAAGAAGCTGTAGAAATGCCACTTCTAAATCTGTCGATGAACAGGGTGCGGAATGTGCTAAAATTCAGCCCCCTTTGTGTTTGGTTATAAGTTTGGAAAAACAATTTATATTCCTCTATTATGTCTCCTTATGCACAACCTTGATTTATATGTCTAACTGTAAAATCGCTATGTCAATATATGCAATGTGCAATATAGTGCAGACAATAATACTGTGTTTTTAACCAATATAACACTGATGCCGTTTAACAGGAGAAAAGTTGCAGTTCAAGGGAGCAATTTGTCAATTTGTTTTTTACAAAATAAAATTAGCTAGTTCTCTAGAGTCTGCATGTTTCTATAAAATGTCATATTACTTGGCCTGAAAATATCGCTAAGACCTTTCAAAAGAAACCCAAGAGCAAATCTTAATTATACACACCATGTGCAGGATGCCCCTCAGTTTCTAAAAAGAAGATGAAATACAGTTTATTAAGAAGATAGGAGACATTTCTGTATTACTAGAAAACATTATTAAAAAACAAATCCAAATGCAACCACAACATCAAACTACTGCTAAGTTGCAACATTTTACATTTTCATTCTTGGTTTTAAAGTAAGAAAGTTAAGATAGTTAAGGTCCGGTTCACACTTATGCGATGTGGGAAGGCTGTGAATCCGCAGCCTGTACCCGCATCGCACACGCACCCCCGGCAGTTCACACTGCCATATGCGATACGCTGGGGGTGTCAATGTAATCTTAACAACACCCCCAGTTTGATCGCATATCGCAGTGCGATCTTGCAGTTCGCACAGGATCGGATCGCACAAGTGTGAACCGAAGTGCGATCCGATCCTGATGTGGCTGCCAAAAAGGGTCCTGTGCGAGTTTGCTGCGGGTGCGAATTTAGCCATACAAAGTGTATGGCTAAACTCGCACCGCCGATCGCATGTAATGAAGGAGCAGTGCGCTCCGACATTACATGCGAACCCCGCACTCGCACAAGTGTGAACCGGGGCAGAAAGTTAAAGTAGAAGTCCACCCTAACACTAAAATCTCTGCATCTACAGACCTCCTCAATCTAACACTAACCTATCTAGACCTGTAAAGAAGAAATCAGTACACAAACCTTTTTTGAAGCCGATCCGACCCGATCCCATGCTGAGCTGTCAGCCGCTGCTTCACTGTAGAGGCGAGTGCAGAGGACACAACCGACAGCAGAAGACCCATAGTAAGTGCATGGGTGACATCACTCACCATTCCTTTCACAGCCATTGTTGGCTGTCCCCTCTGCAGAGCTCCTGCCGCTGGAGACCGGAACCGATTGGCTTCAAAATGTATATTGATTTCTTCTTTACAGGGCTAGAAAGGTTAGTGTTAGATCGTAGAGGTCTATATTGCAGGGATTTTAGTTTTAGTGTGGACTTACACTCAAAAGTAAGAATACAGGATTGTTAAAGCATTAGAAGTGGTAGTCAAAAGATTGTTCCTATTGCCTTTGGGATTGAACTGTCAATACAGGAATTGATCTACCTTGCTTGAGAATTTCATATGGTCAAAAACATGTAAAGAAATATTTTCAAAATGCATAAGCAAGTTATGCTAGATCAAAAGATTATCGTCATTACTAATGTACATCAGGGTAACAAAAAGAGCCAATGCATAAATGAATGACAATGATAAATTGAAATAATCAGCGCAAGCCCTAATTCAATAATACAAATAATGTGCACAAAGCTGCAAGCAATCAGTGCCAAACACAAAAACACTAAAGATAACTGAATAAATAATATTGCTGCGCTAAGTGAATAAAACAATCGCTGTGTAATAAATTAATAATTGATATAAAGTGACCAAATCTTCTCCAAAATAAAAGGTATAAAATCAATAATGAATCAAAAAGTAAACCGTGATAATGAAAAGTCCCAATACATAGTAAAAATAAAGTGACACAATAATAACTGAATAAAAATAAAGTGACACAATAATAACTGAAATCTTCATCCGTGAGTGTGATCAAAAGTGCTGCATGCTTCACTCCAAGTGATCCATGTGTCAAATGTAAGGTTAGCAGCTCACCTCAGAGACAGACTCCTGAGAGTCAAATACGCTTTGGGTAAATCACAGTCACCTGGTAAGCCCTCCTATCACCGCCTCCAGATACTCTCTCAAGACATATATGGCATCCGGTGAAAAAATAAGGAGATCTAATGCTCTCTGTCTTAATAAAGGCTATTTATTAACATATAAGATGAAATCGTCATGCGCTGTTTGCGCAATGTTACCGCGATTCGGCAGGCGGAAATCGCGTCAACATCGCACAGCGCTTGGGGTGCTATTGCAAATCACGGGCAACGCACAGGCGCCCCGCGATTTGCAATGATTTCTCACATGTGAAAGTAGCCTTATGGGTGGCAATTTCTGGGCACTGATGAGGTGACTGTTGGGTGACCGGTGCAATTGGGGGGACCTTTATGACGGCGGCCCAGAACAATGGTCGCACCGTCCCGCCGTCATTTGACGGTGGGCGGGCGTAAAGTGGTTAAAGACCAAGCCAAGGCCATATTTTGCGATTCGGCACTGCGTTACTTTAACGGACAATTACGCAGTCATGCACTGTTACTGTAATAATGACACTGGCAGGGAAGGGGGGGGGGGTCAACACTGTGGGTGATCAAGGGGTTAAATGTGAGCCGAGGGGAGTGATTCTAACTGTGGGGGGGGGGGGCATTGCTTGTGAAATGATCAAAGAGACCTGTGATGCTATATAGAAGGATCACCAGCACTCTGTGATCATTCCAGGGAGAAGAACAGTCAGCTGTGTTTACAATAGCTAACCGTCCTTCTCTCGCAGCGCGGAGCAATCGCGGGTGTCAGGTGACAATCAGAGCGGCCTGCCCTGTGCACCAGAGTCCCCGCTGCCGAGTGGGGGGGGAGCGTGACCAACATAGGTCTATGTTGTTTCGCGCAGGAGAGCCGCACAGCCGCAGTACGTCGGCGGCAGGTAGTCAGGAACAGTTTAAACTGGCATAGTGGAGCATTTAGTTGTACATTAAGGATTAGAAAGAGGCTTCAGGTGCCTGTGTGACTGTGGGGCATATCTTCCCTATTAGGGAAAAAATAATATGTACATAGCATACTGCTTTCTTTTTGGACCACTTACCGTACTCACAGCAGGCACCCAGAAACCATTAAGGGCCCTAATTAGCAGAAAAAACAGAGGTCATCCAGGTAATGGGGTGCAGATAGTTCTGACTCCTCTGAAATAATTCTCTCTTTTCTGGAAAGTAGTGAGGCAAGGATCAGAATGAGGTCTCTGGATTCTGCACCTTATAAAAGAAGTCAATACTAGCATCTCCCATATTTCAAGCCTCACGGGTTCCCATTAACCTAAACCTATTCCCAAATTAAACACTTTACTTACCCTAACTGCCAACAATTAAAATTGTACTGTTAAAAAGGTTTAGTGCACAAAATGTCACAAAGTGAGGATGCTTAAAAAAAATAATTAGAGTAAAGATTTATTACATCTATTAACAACCGTTAGGGTGCACAAAATGAAAAAAAAAAAAAAACCTAAATCATCCTTTCACTTTAAAACAACAGTAATTCCACCAGGTAAGCTTGCACATAGTTAAAGTAGAGCTACAGGCCAAACCTTTTTTTACCCTTTTTGGATAGAGTAAGGAAGGGTTTTAAAACTAGTGATTGACCGATATAGTTTTTTCATTGCAGGTACCGATACCAATATTTTGGTCATCATGTATCGGTATCAGACGATATTTTCGAACATTTAAGAAAAAATGTTTTTTTTTTACTTTACAGGTACTCTTGTGGAGGGATCCGGGGGTCTAAAAGACCCCAAACCCCTCCTCTGCACTTAAAAGCATTCAAAACGCCACGTTTGGCTGTTTTGAATGCTGTCTTTTTTTAAATCTGGAGCCAGTACCCGGAAGTGATGTCATGACATCACTTCCGGGTTTTTGCATGGAGACCCCATCAGAGCCGAATTCGGCTTTGATGGGGTCCTCGGTGGCTGTTCAGGCTGGTTGCCCAGGTCTCACGGTGGGACGGGAGACCCGGGCGAGCCGTGGAAGGCGGCTGGAGGGGGGGGGGGGGGGAACATCCCCTCCCGCTCCTTGCAATAACAGCCAAGCGGCTTCTCAGCCGCATCGGTTGTCATTACAAGACAGCCGACCGTCAGCTATGGACGCCGGTACCGGGCTGATTAATATGTAAGGAATATACTAAAGTATATGCCCTGCGCCTGGTGTGTTAGAATAAATATGTGGATAAATCAATACATAGTATAAATAAATGAAATAAATAAATAGATATGCGTTTGAAGCAGCTGCTATAGAAAATATGTAAACAGGATGTAAGAAAGTAGTCTATTCTAGGCTACCTATAGCGCTTGCTAAAATTAATATCTTAATAAGTTGAGAAAATTATATAAGTTGAGAAATTTGTATAAATAGGTCAATATTACATAAATACTCCTCTATTAATATAAAATATATATAAATGGTGATATGCATGAATAATGATTCATAAATAGAAGTCCATAACAAGTGACTGTAGTGAAGATTTCAAATAAAAAGTTCAAATAAATAGTAAGTCTCTTGTGCAAATGATGCTTATTCACAAAAATAAGTGCAGGTGCTCAACGTGAAGATTTTCTGTTCGCTCTGTGATATCAATGCAGCTTTTGTTCCTTTTCCACTGTGATAAATGGTAAGAGTGAATCACTTACCAAAATATGTGGGTCATGTATGCCTTATGGCATCAAGACCAGCCAGGCATAGATAGCCTCCAGGCTATAATAAGGGTCTCCTCGTGGCTCACTTCAGGTAGATAGGATGGCGGGCCCCCCCTCTCTCTCCTCTCATCTCAGGTCAAATAGGAAGGAAGACAAAAATGCTCCAGATAGTGTAGTATTTTTAAAATACAAATTTATTCCCAAGTCATGGGTAAAAAGCATACTGGCAATAGTACAAGGTATATAGCCAAATATAAAAAGGTTTTCCCAAATAAAAAGGCCACTAACGGCCGCTGGTGATCATGTGTGTCAGCGCAAACTGTATGCAGGGTGGCGAGCGGGAGAACTTCCAGCTTGCGCTCCACCTGCATCACACGTCACGTACGCTGTGCATTCCAAATCTTACGCGTTTCGTCACATCCAGTGACGTCTTCGGAGATAGGAATGCACAGTGTCTCGTTCTCTTAAATACAGTTGGTACCGCCCTTCACTCCGCCTAGTTATCTTTACTCCGGAAGCGTGTAGGAGTATCGAGAGTGTCCCCATTGATTAAATTGTGGGCTGAATAAATTTCGGAGTAAAGATAACTAGGCGGAGTGAAGGGTGGTACCAACTTTATTTAAGAGAACGAGACACTGTGCATGCTGTGGAAGCATTATACCCTACATCAGTCTCAGCTACACTGAAGGATCAAGCCCTATATACTGTAGCAGTGTGCCTATGCAACAGCCTCTTGGATCTCAGGAACCACTAAGGGACTGAGTAAGTTCTATTTCATTTACCACAAGCCTGTGTAGAGAGGACATTATGGCAGCAACACTTTAAGGGTGTCTGATATAATGCCAGGTGATAGAACGATCTGCCTTCCACCCTCAGACTTTCTGAATACAGTAGCTTGCAATGAGAAAGCTCTGCATGTAGGGCCTTCTCGCAGGGGCTGGTCTATGGAAACCACCTTGCCATAGTTTGGGGACCTTTGGCTTAAGCCTTGTTCCCACAGGCATTAGCTTGAGTAAGATCAGTATGAGCTGCAAACTTCTTCCCAACTTCTAGCAGCTTTATTGATGCATTTAAAGCACTCCAGTTTAGAGAGGTGATACACCCATCCCAGAGTGCTGACTGTCACATTAAAACATGCTTCTAGTAGAATTGGGGGAGCTTCAGCACTTATTGTTGTGTAGGAAAATGGTGGTTGCTTGCTGAAGCTTGCTAGCAGCTTGTTTAAATTAAATTTTCATTAGGATTTAGGTTTTCCCTGCCCACAGCTTGCTTAACCACTTGTCGACCGCCAGCCGCATATATACTGCGGCAGGCAGGCTCAGCTGCGCGAATCGCCGTACCTGTACAGCAGTTTGTGGGAGAACTCCTGGGGGAAGAGCGCATGTCGCCGCCTCCTTGCATCGGCCCCCACTACGCAGCAGGGATGCCGATCCACGAGGCCGGCGGCTGCGAATGCCGCTGTGCACCCGCGATCGCTCCCCGCTGAGAGAGAACACTGGTCAGCTGTTGTAAACACTGCAGACCGTTCTTCTCTCTGAAATGATCACAGAGCGCCTGTGATCCACCTATATAGGATCACTGGTCTCTGAGTTCATTTCACAAGTCCCTCCCCCATACAGTTAGAAAACACTCCCCTAGGCTCACACTTAACCCTTTGATCACCCCTGGGTTAGCCCCTTCCCTGCTAGTGTCATTAGTACAGTAACAGTGCATATTTTTAGCACTGACTACTGTAGTAATGTCACTGGTCCCCCCAAAAGGGTAAAAAATGTCAGTTAGGGGTCCGATCAGTCCGCCGCAATGTGGCAGTCCCGCTAAAAATCGCCGCCATTACTAGTAAAAAAAAAAAAAGAATGACATAAATCTTTCCCCTAGTTTGTAGACTCGATAACTTTTGCGCAAACTAATCAAAATGCACTTATTGGGATTTTTTTTTACCAAAAATATGTAGCAGAATACAAATTGGCCTAAAATGATGAAAAAAATGTATTTTTACATTTTTTTTTGGGGGGGGGGAATGTTATATAGCAGAAAATGAAAAATATTGTTTTTTTTTTTCCAGAATTATCGCTCTTTTTTTGTTTATAGCGCAAAAAAAAAAAAAAAAAGGTGATCAAATACCACCAAAAGAAATCTCTATTTGTGGGAAAAATAGGACATTGATTTTATTAAGGTACACGACTGCGCAATTGTCCGGTAAAGTAACGCAGTGGTGAATTACAGAAAATGGCCTGGTCATTAAGGGGGAAATCCTTTCCAATCCAAAAGTGATTAAAGCCTTACCAATGCATAATAAAAGCCTGCTAAACAGTCTGCTGTGCTGTCTGGCAGAGGTTTATGAACCCCAACTGTTAAAAAACATTTAGGAGAAGTAATGAGAACATTTGATACTTGATAGTTACTTTCTATATATCTCTATATTGAAACTACCAACATCGAGGCGCTAAGAGGATGTGAAGCCAAGAAAGGTCACTAACCCAGCTGCTCAGACTATTCCACATGAAGTTGTGGAATGACAATCCAAAAGAAACACACAACTCAGAGCGCTATATGAAAAATGACCACAAGATGGTGCTATACTGTATCGCTATGACAGTTCTCTGTGGTAAGATCTCATAAATAAATCATATGTTCAAATAATTCAAAAATAAATAAAATGTTAATTTCAAATTCAAAGACAACATCATAAGCCTTGTAGGGTAAAATAATTTACAATGGTAAACTTGCGTAAGCCTGTATGATGTGTGAAGAGCATAAGATGTTGCATACCAGCCCATGGAAGTGGAGGAAACCCAGGAGGACTGTTGTCTGATTCAATCGATGATATGCCCAGGGGAACTTAAGGGGGGCTCCAGGGGGGGTTCTCACCAACGGATGGATAAGGGGAGCAGTGGCCTACAAAGCGCTGGAGATGTCACAGCGGGCTTGAAGCGACCAATTAGGAACTGCTGGAGAGTTGGGAGGATGCCACACCCACTGGACCAAAACAAGGCTTGGATGGCATGCTACCAGGTTACCCTCATAGGTGGGGTTTCCTCCACCTCCATGGGCTGGTATGCAACTTCTTATGGTCTTCCCGCATCATACAGGCTTAAAACAAGCTTACCGTTTTAAATGATTTTACCCTACAAGGCTTATGATGCCGTCTTAGAATTCTAATAAACATTTAATTTAATTTAATCTTGGATTATTTGAACATATGATTGATATGTGAGATCTTACCACAGACAACTGTCATATCGAGACATTACAGCACCATCTTGTGGTCATTTTCCATATAGCGCTCTGGTTTGTGTTTCTTTTAGATATCTCTATATTGCCCAACTATAAGAGAGAATGATGAATGACTACAATGGCATCATTTGAGAAAAAATATCCACGTGTGGCTGTCTTCCAGCTTGCTATACACATACTGACTGGGCAGAAATGTAAATACTGTGGCAGGTGAACCCATTCATGTTTTTGTATTTTACAAGTGTATTTAGCTGGTTGAGAAAAAACTTAAACTACTGCGCTCAGTAATTAAATGGAATAGAAATCAACACATCCAATAAAAAATGTTGAAAAAAAAAACAAAAAATATACAGGTGAAAAATAAATGTGCAACCCCTCAAAGGTAAAGGGTGAGGACATGCATTATAATAAAATATAATATAAGGGGAATAATTCCAAAAATAATTAAATGTGACACGGGAATCTTCACTGAAGTGTTCCATATATTATATATATCCTTTCTTAAAGGTCAGCAGGTTCAGACATCCCATGTAGCACAACGTGACCCAAACAATGCAGTGTGATGGCTCCTTACCGACTTCCCAGCGAAAATTAGATTATAAGTCTACATCAAATCACTGGAAAAAGGTCCACGAGCCACAGTGTCGTCCCAACACTCAATGTGACACCACGTGTTAACAAAATAAACGTGCCTCTTACCAAATAACCATAAAGGAAAGCTTGGAATAAAGGGACCACAGTGGGACCGCAGAGATGGATGAAGGTGGGTTAAGCTGTTACTATCCACACAGGCGGCCTCGCAGGGGCTCTCTCATATAAACAGAGGCTGCTCCCATACAGTAAACCTCATAGGCACTGGATAATAGACTACAGCACTGTGCCATTAACAGCTAAACCCACCTTCACCATCTCTGCGGTCCCACTGTGGTCCCTTTATGGGAATCATTATTCCAAGCTTTTGTTTATAAATAGATATATACATATATAAAACTCCAAAGTGACACTGTGTGCAAAACTGCAAATGAACTATATCAGTCCTTCATGCATATATCATGAATAATCACAAGTGAGTCAATAATGTTCAATTGATTAAAAAGTGTTCTCATGCTTGATAGGTGACAATAGACAATATTTGGTGTAAACTTCTGTGGGATAATCCAAAAAGTGCTCTTTGTGCTTAAAGAGGTTGTAAACCCATACAACTTTCTTTTTTTTTTTTGCAACCTGAAAGAGAAACACATAATGAGCTAGTATGCACAGCATACTAGCTCATTATGAAATACTTACCTTAGAACGAGCCCCCGCCGTGCTGCCCGCTTACCTGTATGACGGGCGACATGTCCAGTCGCCCGTCTTCCGGGATCGCGGCATCCGGCCATCTGATTGGCCGGATGCCGCGGTGACGTCACTCCCACGCACGTGCGCGGGAGCCGACAGTCACGGCACGGGGCTCTGAAGAAACGGCACCAGCGGCCGTTCCTTCAGAGCGCATGCGCCAGTGATGTCACTGGATGCATGTAAGGTAAATATCTCCTAAATGGTACATGTTTAGGAGATATTTATAGTACCTATAGGTAAGCCTTAATATAGGCTTACCTATAGGTAAAAGTGTCAGAGGAGACTTTACTTCCTCTTTAATAAAGTGACCATGAACAACACTTGATATAAGCTCCAGTGGGATTAGTGCATCTATGTTGCCTCCACCGCAATCACAGCCCACTTACCAGATGACCCCTTGGTACCAGATGACCCCGTGGTACCAGATGACATATTGAAGTATGTACTGTGACATAAAACAGAGCATGATCCCCTCCTATCGGAGACTGGGCCGCAGGGCAGTATTCCAACATGATAATGACCCCAAACACACCTCCAAGATGACCACTGCCTTGCTAAAGAAGCTGAGGGTAAAAGTGATGGACTGGCCAAGCATTTCTCCAGACCTAAACCCTATTGAGCATCTGTGGTGCATCCTCAACTCGAAGGTGGAGGAGCACAAGGTCTCTAACATCCACCACCTCCGTGATGTCGTCATAGAGGAGTGGAAAAGGACTCCAGTGGCAACCTGTGAAGTTCTAGTGAACTCCTTGCCCAAAAGGCAGTGCTTGAAAATAATGGTGGTCACACAAAATATTGACACTTTGGGCCCAATTTGGATATTTTGACTTAGGGGTGTACTCCCTTTTGTTGCCAGCGGTTTAGACATTAATGGCTGTGTGTTGAGTTATTTTGAGGGGACAGCAAATTTACACTGTTATACAAGCTGTACACTCACTACTTTACATTGTAGCAAAGTGTCATTTCTTCAGTGTTGTCACATAAAAAGATATAATAAAATATAAAAACAAATGTGAGGGGTGTACTCACTTTTGTGAGATATTTAATATACACACACACACAGGGCAAAAACAAAAAAACAGAAAATTGAATTCGAATGACGTGTGATGACGAAACCAGGACATGTGTATGTGTATACCTGATACGCATTGGGAAGGACAAAGGACAAAATTGTTCACCAGATCAAGTATGCTATAGATGACGGTTATGATTGGTGATTTATCCTTAACCACTTACGGACCGCCCACTGTGTATTTACGAAGCTACTTTGATGTTAATTACCGGGGTTATGGCAATGTACATGGTAATCTCTGTACATTGCAAGAATTTTAACAAACATTGCTGCAGATTTCTAACGTTTATTGTTCTGAAGAAATCATTGTTTGTTCTTCTGTGCCTCTGTGATGAGTGGGTCAAATGGGAGTGGTTTCATAATTATCTGTCAGCTGTGGCAGCTGCAGGGCTCTAATGAGGAAATCCGCTGGACCTGCATCCCTTTAGACGTGTTCCTATTGGGAGTATCTCACCAAAAATGAAATTTTGTTGCAGGGGATGCCAGAAATCTGACTTGTATCTTATGCATACTTCTGGGAAAATTGGTGAGCCAATCACACAAGCAGGACATTTTTTTTCTAGGGTGTGGTCAGTACACAATCTGTGTACAAAACAGCTTCAGGTAGCCATATTGCATTGCATTTTCAGAAGATTGCAGATTGAAAAGGAAAGGTCATTTTTAATAACATTCAATTACAATATGAATGTGTCACAATTGTATACGCTATATTGTTTTTTCTTTACTTACTATTTTATTCCCCCCACAAAAGTGGAGTTACCCTTTAAGGGAGGGCTCCTTTCTCGACCAGCCCTGCCAAAAGGGGGCTACAAGGGCAAGAAAGGAGTTAAAAAAAAAAATACGTCAAGTTCTTCCACCTCAGATTCGCTCACCCTTGTCTTTATGGACCTTGCTTTGTGCACTGATGCGCAGTCATGTTGGAACAGGAAGGGGCCATCCCCAAACTGTTCCCACAAATTTGGAAGCATGAAATTGTCCAAAATGTCTTGGTATGCTGACGTCTTAAGAGTTCCATTCACTTGAACTAAAAGACCAAACTTAACCCTAAAAAACAACCCCACACCATAATCCCCCCCTCCACCAAATTATTTAGACCAGTGCACAATCAAGGTCCATAAAGGCATGGATGAGAGAGTTTGGGGTGGAGGAACTTGACTGGCGTACACAGAGTCCTGGTCTCAACCTGAAGGGACACCTTTGGGATGAATTAGAGACTGTGAGGCAGGTCTTCTTGTCCAACATCAGTGCCTGACCTCACAAATGCGCTTCTGGAAGAATGGTCAAACATTCCCATAGACACACTCGGACTACTAAACTTTGTGGACAGTCTTCCCAGAAGAGTTGAAACTGTTATAGCTGCAAAGGGTGGGCTAACTCCATATTGAACCCTACTTACTAAGATTGGGATGACATTAAAGTTCATGTGCGTGTAAAGGCAGGCGTCCCAATACTTTGGTGATATAGTGTATGTCAACCATGACTGTCTGACAGGACTGGACTCACCTTAGCAACACTGTTATTCATATAACCTCTACCCTGGTCTTCTATCATTTTCTTTGCAAGGTAGACATGAATACCCTAAGACAGAAGGTAGAGTGTTAGAGTTACAGTACTGTGCAAAAGTTATAGGCAAGTGTGATGAAATGCTGTAGTAAGTAAGAACGCTTTAAAAAAATATACAGTATATTTTCAAATGTTTCTTTTTATCAATTTACAAAATTAAAACGTAAGAGAACAGAAGAAAAATCTAAATCAAATCAATATTTGATGTGACTACCTTTTGGTTTCAAACCAGCATTAACCACTTTACCACCGGAGGATTTTGCTGTCTTACGTCCAGGCCACTTTTTGCGATTCGGCACTGTGCGACTTTAACAGACAATTACGCGGTCCTTCGACGCTGTACCCAAATTAAATTTACGTCTTTTTTTCCCCTACAAACAGAGCTTTCTTTTGGTGGTATTTGATCACCTGTGCGATTTTTACTTTTTGCGCTATAAACAAAAAAAAGAGCGTACATTTTGAAAAAATAGCAATATTTTTCACATTTTTTTATATGAA
Organism: Pelophylax lessonae; assembly: GCF_965119305.1. Lineage (NCBI taxonomy): Eukaryota > Metazoa > Chordata > Amphibia > Anura > Ranidae > Pelophylax > Pelophylax lessonae. Next base: position 145,394 of record NW_028120025.1, on the reverse strand, counting down.
ATTCCCCCCCAAAAAAATGTAAAAATCAAAATTGTTTTAAATTTTTGGCCAATTTGTTTTCTGCTACATATGTTTGGTAAAAAAAAAAAAAAAAAAAAAAAAAAAAAAAAAAATCACAATAAGCGTATTTTGATTGGTTTGCGCAAAAGTTATTGCGTTTACTAACTAAGGGAAAGATTTGTCATTTTTGGTGGGTTTTTTTTAACGGAGTAATGGCGGCGATCTGCGATTTTTTTTGGGGGACTGCGACATTGCGGCGGACAGATCGGACCCTTGACTGACATTTTTGACACTTTTGGGGGTACCAGTGACATTACTACAGTAATCAGTGCTATAAATATGCACTGTTACTGTAAAAATGACTGTCAGGGAAGGGGTTCATTTTATTGGAGAGGGAGGGGTTAATGTATGCCTGGTGCTTACTAACATGTGTGGGGGGAGGTGACTGAGTGACACAAGGACAGATCGCATGTTCAGCTATGCTGAACCCTGCAATCTGTCACTGTCTGTCACTTAGGAGATCCGCCCGCTTTGTTTACACAAGCGGGCGGATATCCAAACTCGATTCCCCGACGATCGGGGAAGAGCAGCGGCGATCGCCGCCGTTCCTCCCCTGGCCCGACTCCCGCTGTGAATGAATACAGCGGGAGAGAGCCTCCGGCGGCACGCGAACGCCGCCCACAAGGGGAGGAGTCCAGCGATGTAGGTCTACGTCGCTGGGCGATAACTAACCACTTTGCCGCAGTAGAGCTCGAGTGAGCGGTCGGCAAGTGGTTAATTCAATTCATCAAGCTTTTTATAGGAAGCACAAAGAAACCAGCAACGTTAAGGACTGTGGTTGGCCAAGGAAACTCAATACAGCAGATGAAAGACACATCATGCTTACAGTACTTCCCTTCAACATCGGAAGATGTCCAGTAGTGCCATTAGCACAGAACTGGTGAAAACCACCCATCTACTGTCTGGAGGAGTCTGGCCAGAAGTGGTCTTTAACCACTTCTGGACCGGAAGGAATTGCCCCCTTAATGACCAGGACATTCTTTGCAATTCGGCATTGCGTTATTTTAACAGACTATTGCGCGGTCGTGCGACGCTGTACCCAAATAAAATTGATGTCCTTTTTTTCCCACAAATAGAGCTTTCTTTTGGTGGTATTTGATCACCTGTGCGACTTTTATTTTTTTGCGCTATAAACAAAAAAAGAGCGACAATTCTGAAAAAAAAAAAAAAAACGGAATTTTTGTAAAATCTTACCTGTAAAATTCCTTTCTCTGAGTCCTCCGACAGTCGCCGCCTCTTCATATTCGTCACATATGGGGTATTAGACTTTGCTCCGAAGGAGTAGCTAGGCAACAGAATATGTTAACATTAAAGCTTTTAACATATCCCACCCTCAAGGGGTGGTCCCCTCAGTCAATACCATCCTACTTCCTGCAACCATATCTCAGTTTTAGTGGAATAGCAGTAGAGTATACAACCAAACCCCAAAAGAGGGGCGGGGGCGGCGACTGTCGGAGGACTCAGAGAAAGGAATTTTACAGGTAAGATTTTACAAAAATTCCGTTTTCTCTTACGTCCTCCGACAGTCGCCGCCTCTTCATATTCGTCACATATGGGGACGTCCCAAAGCAGTGCAAACATGAGGGGTGGGAAACGCATCCGCGCCGAAAGGCAACGCAGTCTCCGCATCAAAGAAAGGAACCTTACCAAAGGAAGGAAACCAGCTGGGCAACAGAAAAAAACAAGTGCTCAACAGGAGCAACAACCCAGGAAAAGACAAAAAACCAGGGGATACAAAACTTATCCCAACAGCCAGAGGTCCCCAACAAGGGACCCTAGGGAATTGCCGCACTAAGAACCTTGCGGCCAAAGGAAGCATCCGCCGATGCCTGAACATCTACTTTGTAGAATCTTGTGAACGTGTGTACGGTCGACCAGGTCGCCGCCTTACACACCTGGGCTACAGAAGCCCCATGACGACAGGCCCAAGACGTACTCAAAGATCTAGTAGAGTGCGCCTTCACAGGCACAGGGGGAACCTTCCCCTGCAAAGCATAGGCCTGTTCAATGGTCTGCCTGATCCATTTGGCGATGGTAGAGGCCGAAGCCGCCATGCCCTTCCGAGGACCCTCTGGAAGAACAAACAAGGAGTCCGTCTTTCGAAAAGACTCAGTCGATTTAAGGTAAACCCTTATCGCCCGAACAACATCCAGAGAATGCAATCTCACCTCCTTTGGATGTTTAGGCTTCGCGCACAGCGAAGGTAAGACAATATCCTCATTAAGATGGAATTCCGAAACTCGTTTCGGAAGAAAAGAAGGATTAGGTCGCAAGACCACCTTATCCAAATGAACAACCAGGTACGGAGACTTGCAGGACAAAGCTGCCAGCTCCGACACTCTGCGAGCCGAAGTGATCGCCACCAAAAAGGCGACCTTTTTGGACAACATAGACAACGAGATCTCCCTGATCTGTTCAAAAGGAGCACGTTGCAACACAGACAGAACGAGATTCAAGTCCCAAGGGGGCAAAGGATCCCTCCTAGGAGGAACCAGATGCCGCACACCCTGAACAAAAGTGCCAACCAAGGAGTTGGAAGCCAAGGGACGTTGAAACAGAACGGCCAGTGCAGACACCTGACCCTTTATCGTAGCCAGCGCCAAACGCTGATCAACACCCGTTAGAAGGAAAGACAGCACACGGGAAACAGAGTACGTGCGGGGTGAAATCCCCCTGGACTCACACCAGGCAAAATAGGCCTTCCAAGTACGGTAATAAACCTTCCCCGAGGAAGACTTCCTCGCGTTGATCAAAGTATGAACGACCTCTGGAGAGAGACCCTTCTCCTTCAGGACCTCGGTCTCAACAGCCAGGCCGTCAAAGCCAGCGACTGTAAAGCAGGATGGTATATCGGTCCTTGAGACAGTAGATCGTCTCGAAGAGGCAGACGCCACGGGGCGTCGACCGCCAGATTCACGAGGTCTGCGTACCAGGACCGGCGAGGCCAGTCCGGTGCCACAAGAATCACCGTGCTGCGTTCCGAGTGTAACCTGCGAAGGAACTGGACAGCAACTGAATCGGTGGAAACGCGTACATCAGCCTGTACTGATGCCACGGGGCCACTAACGCGTCCGACGCGTCTGCCCGAGGGTCGCGCGTCCTTGCCACGAACCTCTTCACCTTGTTGTTGAGACGAGACGCGAACAGGTCCACATCTGGAAGACCCCACTTCGCGCACAACATCTGGAAGACAGCCGGGTGGAGAGACCATTCCCCCTGATCCAGGGTCTGGCGACTCAGATAGTCCGCCTGCCAGTTCTCCACCCCCGGAATGTGAACCGCCGTTATTGCCGGGACATGAGTCTCGGCCCAAGACAGAATGTCGGCCACTTCTCGAGCCGCTCGGGCACTCCTGGTGCCCCCTTGGTGGTTGATGTAGGCCACCGCCGTGGCATTGTCCGTCTGCACCCGAACCGGGCAGCCCTGCAGCCGGTCCGTCCAGCGATGAAGACAGAGACTTATCGCACGCAATTCCAGAATGTTGATCGGAAGGGAAGACTCCCCCTCCGACCAAGTTCCCTGGGCGGATAGAACGCCCAGAACACCACCCCAGCCCGACAGGCTGGCATCCGTGGTGATCACCGTCCACGAGACAGGACGAAACGACTTGCCCCCGGACACCAACGGGGACTGGAGCCACCACAGAAGGTTTCTTCTGGTGCGATGACTCAAAGAGATTTGAAGATCCAGAGATTGAGGTCGCCCGTCCCACCTGGACAGGATCTCCGCTTGGAGACCCCGCGTGTGAAACTGGGCGAAGGGAATCGCCTCGAAGGCCGAGACCATCAATCCCAGACATCTCATGCACGTCCGCAGAGACGAGTGCGGAACGTCCCTGAGGGACCTGACTTCCTCCTGAAGAGTTCTGAGTTTGTCTTCCGGCAGGAAGACCTTCGCCTGCACCGAGTCCAGAATCATTCCCAGGTAGGGAAGACGAACCGACGGACTCAGTGTCGACTTTGGAAAATTTATCGTCCAACCAAACTCCTGCAGAGTTTGCATCGTGACAGACAGGTCCTTCTCCAGACCCTGGCTGGTCGCAGACCGAACCAGAATGTCGTCCAGATACCCCAGGACAGAAATGCCCTGGGCCCTCAATAATGCCAGAACCGGTGCAAGCACCTTGGTGAAGACCCGCGGAGCCGAGGCGAGACCAAAAGGCAACGCCACGAACTGGTAGTGATCCTCCGCAATGGCAAATCGAAGGAACCTCTGGTGACCCTCGAAAATGGGGATGTGAAGATACGCATCCTTCAAATCGATGGAGGCCATGAATTCCCCCGGAACCAGGGCAGCCACCACCGACCGCAGGGATTCCATGCGGAACTTGCGAACCCGCACAGAGCAGTTCAGAGCCTTCAAGTCCAGAATTGGACGAACCTTGCCCTCCTTTCTGGGCACGGTGAACAGATTGGAATAAAACCCCCGAAATCTGTCCCGATGAGGCACCGGAACCACCACTCCCTGAGCCCTCAGGTCCCGCACCGCCAGGTGCAGGTCCCGCAAACGCTCTGGAGACAGTTGAAGATTTGAGGGAAAAAATCTGCTCTCCGGCCGAGAGAGAAACTCGATCTTGTAACCAGATCGAACGATCTCCTGAACCCATCTGTCCCGCACACGGTCCAACCAGGGCTGAAGAAAACCGAGCAAGCGTCCCCCCACCCCAAAACTGGGTGAGGGCGCCCCTTCAGGCCGAACTGTTATGGGCTGCAGATCCGGATTGGCCGAACTTCTGTTTCCCAGACCAGGGCTTCTTCTGAGAGCCTTGACCTTTGAACGGCTTGCCCTTGTAGTGCGGCCGAAAGGCACGAAAGGACCCCTGAGGGGGCCGAAAAGTAGCATGCTTCTTCCCAGAAGCCCCCTTAGCCTTGGGGAAATGGGGCAAGAGAGTGCTCTTACCCCCGGTGATCCCCTTAATCAACACATCCAAGGACTCCCCAAAAAGGCGAGACCCATTATAAGGCAGATTGGCTAAGGTCTTACGTGAAGATTGGTCCACCGACCAACATTTTAACCAAACCAGGCGGCGAGACAACACCGCCACGCTGTGCACACGTGCAGCCAATGGAACCAGGTCCAGGTCCGCATCACACAGATACATGACACCCTGGTGGATTTGATCCACCATATCCAGGGTCGCCGGCGAGGCCGAGTCGGCCACTAGGACGCGCCTAAGCATCTGCGTCCAACTTGCGATCGCCTGGGCCGCCATGAGGGAAGCAAACAGAGCTTTAAGCATAGAACCCGTAACAGAATAAGTATGACGGGCAAGAGACTCCAATCTCCTATCCGTGGCATCACGGAACACAGGGGAATCCTCCGCAGGAATCGCAGTGGCCTTGTTTAAAACCGCAATTGCGTGATCCACTGGGGGAGGCACACACCACCTTTCATCAGTGGAAGGCGAGAAAGGATAACGCAGCTTGAACCTACTTGGTACAGCAATAGGTTTGCGCAGATTGCGCCATTGTTCCTTAACAGCGTGCTGAAAATCATCATTGCAGGGAAAAACCTGCGGCGTCCTGCGTTTTCTCTGCGTCCCATAGGCCGCCAAGGCAGCGGGGGGACACACTTCATCCTGCAAATGCAGTGTTTGCTTTATGGAAGCAATCAATTCATCCATGATTGCAAGCTCTTCAGGCGAGCCAGGGGGAGAATTATCAACCCCCTCAACTTCAGCCTCCACCTCGGACCCCACCAGATCTAGGGAGGAGCGGGACCCCGATAAGGAGGCCCCCGCCATAACAACCCCATCACCTTCACCCTCAGAATCAGAGGAAAGAGCAATTCTGGGTCTTTTAGTAGATTGAGCAGCCACCAGCACCTGCACCTGAGCAGCAAGGCCAGCCACAATAGTGGCTAAATCCCCCCCTGGGGGGGAAACAGCGGTCCCCTGGCTTTCCACCAAGGCGGTAGGAAATTTGCCCTCCTGAGAATCCATTGCCCCTGTAATGCCAGACAATAAAGGGTTAACTGCCCCTTTAAGCAAGCGCGGCAAGCGCAGCCCACCGCACCACACTCAAGCACAATGAGACCCCCACAGGGAATATGCAAACTGAACACAGGCAATGGAAAGCAAGAACAGAAGGATAAAACCTGAGGAGACCCTTGCCGCTGCTGCTGCCTCGATCGGTGTTCCTGGAAAGAGGAAGTGATGCTGCCAGGGCGCTCTATGAAAGCCTATGGAGGCTACAAGAAAATGGCCGCCGTGCATGTAAAACATGCGGCCGGAGCGAGTGTAGGCAAAATGGCGCCGTTTGGCGCCGAAACCGCCGCTCCACAGTGCAGTAATGCACACGTGACATCCCTGTATAGGAATACATGTCAGATCGCCGCAGCGATCGCTGTATATGCCCAAACATGCCAAAAAAACATGCCCCACAGCACACAGCTTCTCACACTGACCAGGCTGACACACACAGTGTCACACAGCTCCCCCCCCCCCCCTGCAGCCCACAGCATGCAGCCGAGAGATAGGGAGACAAGCAGTGTGAATAGAGGCAGGTTACACAGTCCCAGACTGACACCCCCCCAGACAGACAGGTCCCCACATAGATACACTTACCTCTCAATGGCGTGGGGGACCCGCACAGGCGAACAAGCCGCTGCACATGAGGCAGGGAGAGTCGCAATTCAAGACGCACAAAAAGGGGGTTAAGAAACCGCACAGCGTCCAGTGAGGTAGCCACCTCACCAATCATCCCTGCACCGAACAGGGATGGGTCGTTCACTGTGCCAGGAGCGTTACCTGACTGAACGCTCGATGGCAGGCTGGGAAGCCACTGACCCACGACCTGCGACCAGGGGGATCAGCCCGAGACCCAGCCCGCATGATCCTCTTCATCAGAAGAACTAACTAACGCTGACAAAAATAACAGCTAAGTAAAGGTAGAGAGAAAACTCAAACTAAATTTCAAAAAGAAGAAAGAGTCTGGGGCAGAAAGCCCCAGCACAGGAAAAGCCAGCCACTCCTGACAAGCTAGACATTAAAACTGAGATATGGTTGCAGGAAGTAGGAGGGTATTGACTGAGGGGACCACCCCTTGAGGGTGGGATATGTTAAAAGCTTTAATGTTAACATATTCTGTTGCCTAGCTACTCCTTCGGAGCAAAGTCTAATACCCCATATGTGACGAATATGAAGAGGCGGCGACTGTCGGAGGACGTAAGAGAAACAATATTTGTTGGTCTGAATTTTATCAGCCAAAAGAGGTTGCTCCCCAAAATAAGATTTTTTTTTTTCTCAGCGAATAAACATGTTTGGTGCTAACAAGTGTGTGCATTTATAACAACATTCTCCAGAGGACCTTCATTTTGCAGTTTGAACATGCTATAGGATATGCATGGTCTGTTTAAGCCCAAAGAAGTCAAGTAATACAGTTATCTCACAAAAAAAAAGAAAAAAAAGTGGGGGTGTATAATATATGTTTATGTAAAACAGCCCAAAAGAAGGTATTTCGTGACTTAACCACTTGTCGACTGCCTAACGCCGATCTACGTCGGCAGTCAGCCCCTCACAGGCAAAGTGACGTAGGGCTACGTCACTAGCTTGTGAGGGTCTAGGGAGCGAGCGCGCGCCCCCGGAGGCGCGCTCCCGCGTGGTCACGGACCCCCCCGCGCGTGTGACCGGCGGACCCGATGTCCGCCGGTCACTCGGCGATCGGCGGGGGAGAGGGAGAATGTCAGGCAGCTTGTGTAAACAAGCCACCTGTCATTCTCCTTGCTGTTAGGATACTGATCACTCGGATCTAGTATGTAGATCCGTTGATCAGTGTCCATACAGCTCAAGCCCCAGCCAATCACAGTAGAAAGCACGCCCCTAGGGATACACACAGCCCCTCCCTCCCAAATAAAGTTAACCCCTTCACTACCAGTGTATTTTTACAGTAACAGTGCATATATATAGCACTGATTACTGTAGAAATGTCACTGGTAACCCCAAAAGTGTCAAAAATTTCAGTCAAGGGTCCGATCTGTCCGCCCCAATGTCGCAGTACCGCAAAAAAAATTGCAGATCGCCGCCATTACACGTTAAAAAAAAAAAAACAACAAAAATGACAGAAATCTTTCCCTTTGTTAGTAAACGCGATAACTTTTGCGCAAACCAATCAAAATACGCTTTTTGCGATTTTTTTTTACCAAACATAGGTAGCATAAAACAAATTGGCCGAAAAAGTAAAAAAATTTTGATTTTTAAATTTTTTTTTGGGGGAATTTCATATAAAAAAATGTGAAAAATATTGCTATTTTTGCAAAATTGACGCTCTTTTTTTGTTTATAGCGCGTGATCAAAAAATCGCACAGGTGATCAAATACCACCAAAAGAAAGCTCTGTTTGTGGGAAAAAAAGGACGCCAAATTCGTTTAGGTACAGTGTCGCACGACCGCGCAATTGTCCGTTAAAATCACGCAGTGCCGAATCGCAAAATACCCCCTGGTCGGAATGGGGGTAAAATCTTCCGGGGCTTAAGTGGTTAAGGGGGAAGTCCACTCTAATACTAAAACTGCTACATCTACAGATATCCATGATCTAAAACATACCTCTTCTGAAGCCGATCTAGTCCGGTCTCCAGCAGCGGAAGCTCTGCAGAGGACACAATCAACAACGGCTGTGAAATTAAGAGGAAGTGACGTCACCCACAGAGTTACTATGGGGCTTCTTTTGTCAGCTGCCTCCTCTGCACCTGCCCCTAAAGCGAAGCCGCCGCTGACATCTTAGCGTGGTACCTAATCGGATCGGCTTCAAAAAAGGTATGTATAGTGATTTCTTCTTTACATGGTTAGATAGGTTGGTCTAAAATCGTGGATGTCTGTAGATGTAGGGATTTTAGTGTTAGGGTGGACTTATTCTTTAAGGTAACCAATTTCTCTGTAGCCAAGTAAATGGAAAGGAGCTGGCTCACTGATCATTACCAGCATCCTGGATATAAATGTGGCTACCCTATAATAAAGATGCAGGGCCTCTGATAAGGCAGTACAATTGGTCCTGTTGGACCAGGCTGGGCCCTATCAGCTCATCAGAGGGCCAAGGCAGCTTTATAGTGCATTACTTTCAAACAAATGTAGCACTACTCTGGGAGCTGCCGAGTGTGGGTTCCCCTGGGTTACCATTTGCAACAGTAGAGCATTCAGACATATTTCCAAGTGTTTTTACCTCAGACAAGAACCAGTCCAGTTTCTTTGGTTTTTAGGGCCTATTTATAACTTGGATAAGAGAAGGGATGAGTGGGATACTCCAACAACTGCACAAGAAAAGGCAGGGACTGTATAGAAAATACTGCTTGACGCTGGTTAACGCTGACTGACGCTGGTTAACGCTGACTGACGCTGGTCACAGCTAGGCTGCTAACTTTAATTTTACCTTTGAATGTGAAAAGTCCTTTAAGCTTCCTAAGGTACTCCCTCCTGAGGTAGCTGACTTGTGATGCAGATTGTACTGCTGAGAAACTTCAGGGCCCTTCCTGGCGCCTTCTTTACCCCCTAATCTTCAGGGCTTTACTACTTGGCACCCCCTTTACTGTACACTCCGGATTAGCTGGCTCCTTGATCCCCTTGACCTCTCTGGAGTGGTCCCCTCTCTTAGGCAGACCCCTGGGCAGGTACTTAAGTACTCACAATACTGTTTTTCCAGAAGTCCTTTACCCAGCAGCTCCACTTGGTCAGCACACACTGGATCCTCTGCAGCCCACCCCTGGTCCCTAGGCCGACTGCCTGGACCACCTTCCTCACTTCAGCAGAAGGAGAGACAGCCGTCACCTCCCGCCAAAAGACACCCTGTCACATGCTCCCCCAGGATTTATTCCCAATCCCAGGATGCACTGCAGCAATGCCCACCCACTGGGGCAGTCATAAACCCTGGTGTGCTATTGGCTAGGTTTCCTCCACTGTCCACCAAGATCCCTCATTGGATACAATGGGGAGACTCCCCAGACTCAACAGGACACACCTGGATGGATGTGACCGGCTCACTAACAGATCAGGCCCTAATGATAAGCAGAACAGGGCCACATATACATATACACTTTACCTAGCACCTACCTAGGAGGGTGCTACACAAAAAATAGGGCTCGCTAAATTACACCCCCGCTCCTACTTGCTTAGAGGGGGTGTATAAATATATTTTCATAGGCCAACAGAGGGGCTCAGGAGGTGGGATGTAAAAGGTGGACTTTTCTTTCATTTTCAGGGCAGAGGTACTTAACCACTTTACGACTGCCCGTGGCAGGCAGCCGATCCTGGACAAATCGACGTAGCTCTACGTCGCTCGCTCCCGCGCGCCCCCGGCCCCGCTGATGGTCTGATTCGATACAGAACCGATCAGTCATCAGGTCCAGGCCAATGATTTTTGGCCTGGACCTGCTGATTGGCCCTGACTAATCCCAGACCTAGCTGTGCCTGTGTAATGTAAACACAGGCACAGAAAATGATCCTCTCTTCCCTCCCCAAATCCTTTTTGGATTCCAGCGTGAGAGAAGAGAGGATCAAAACGTGAGTACAGCACAAAGCACACACACACACACACACACCTAGATTGGCACATTTAACCCCTGATCACCCCCGCCCAGTTAAATCCTACACCCCCTGTCACATTGCACACTATATAAAGCATTTTTCTGTATTTCTGCAATAGTGTGATTGTGACTTGATTTAGCGCTAGCGAGTTAGTTTCTGTCCCAAGTAGATTTAGGGTACCCATCCCCCCCCAATAAAGATTTAACCCCATGATCACCCCATCACATTGCACACTATATACAGGTATATAGCGGTTTTCTGTATTTCTGCAATAGTGTGATTGTGACTTGATTTAGCGCTAGCGAGTTAGTTTCTGTCCCAAGTAGATTTAGGGTACTCTCCCCCCCCATAAAGATTTACCCCCTAATCGCCCACAGTTAACCCCTTTTTTGCCCTGTCGAAGTGTCACTTTTATAGTGTACAGTTTTTATTCTGATCACTATTGTTAGTGTCACAGGTGACATTAGTTAGCGTTAACCCTAGTTAGCGTCAGTCTAGGACAGCGCAGATGCCCGCCGCATAGTTAGAAATGTTGGTTAACCGTTTGATTGCCAGTAACACACACATACACACAACAAACACCTCCATTACTAGTATAGTATCTGAACGGATCAATATCTTTGATCTGATCAGATCTATACTAGCGTCCCCAATGCTGGTGCGGTGGCTAGCACAAGTAGTGGCCCGCAGCCACCGAGAATTCGAACACAGGCCCGTAGAGTCCATAGTGCCCTCCCTGAAGTGCTGGCATATCCTAATTGGCAGCCCACAGATTCTACAGCAACCGTACTTCCCCCCCCATTCACTGCCCAACCCGGAATTCAGGTGGAAACAGACAATTTTAATCCCCTTAATTTTTTTGAGCTGTTTTTCACGAAAGATCTTTACAGATCTATTGTGGACCAAAGCAATTTATATGCTGGTCAATTCATCGCCGCCAATCCTAATTCGTCCCTTGCCAGACCATTCGGCTTGAAACCTATAACGGTTTCTGAGTTTAAGACTTTTCTGGACCTTTCCCTCAACATGGGTATAACTAAAAGGAGTGAGTTGCGGTTATATTGGTCCACTAACCCAATTCACCATAAACCTGTGTTTTCTTTTTCCATGGCCAGGGCGAGATACGAGCAAATTCTGCGGTTCATGCACTTCAGTGACAATGAACAATGTCGTCCTCGGGGAGACCCTGGATATGACCGACTCCACAAAAGTCAGCCCCCCGTAAACCAATTCAATCAGTGGTTTGCAGCCTTGTTTACCCCCCCCCCCAACAAGTTGTCTGCGTTGCTGAGTCCCTGATTAAGTTTACTGGCCGCATTGCTATCAAGCAGTATCTTCCCAGTAAGCGTGCCAGATATGGGGTCAAGCTGTATAAGCTGTGTGACAGGGCCACAGGCTATACAGTTAGTTTTCGTGTTTACGAGGGTAAAGATAGCACTGTGGAGCCCCCCCATCTGCCCAGACTATATAGGGAGCAGCGGCAAGATAGTTTGGGACTTGGTGTCACCCTTATTCGGAAAGGGGTACTATTTGTAGGTGGAAAATTTTTATTCAAGCGTGCCACTTTTTAGTCACCTGCTCAAATTACAAATTGGCGCATGTGGCACCGTGCGACCTAATCGACGGGGCTTCCCCCAATGGCTTGTAAATTCCCGTCTTAATCAGGGGGAGAAAGCCTGGTTGAAAACTGACAAATTGCTTGCAGTGAAGTGGAGGGATACACAGAATGTTTTCATTCTGTCCTCCATTCACGCAGACACGACGGTCCAAGTTCCTACTGCAACTGGTGTTTTGGAGAAGCCCCTCTGTGTCCACGAATATAACCTTAATATGGGAGGAGTGGACCTGTACAACCAGCTTTTGTCGCCGTACTTAGTTGCCCGTAAGGCCAGTCGCTGGTACAAAAAAGTGTCTGTTTATTTATTCCAATTGGCTTTTCTGAATGCTTTTGTGCTATACAAAGCGTCAGGATGAACTGGATCCTTCCTAGAATTCCAGGAAGAGATCATCAGTGCCTACCTGTATCCAGGAGGTGCTCCTGCCCAAGTTCCCCTACCAGATGCAGTGAGCCGGCTGCATGAGAGGCATTTTCCACATGTCCTCCAGAGTACCCCTACCCAAAGACACCCCCAAAGAAGATGTCGTGTCTGTCGTAAGTGCGGATTTAGGCGTGACACCCGCACTTATTGTCCCTTCTGTCCTGGCCAACCTGGTCTCTGCATCGGGCAATGTTTCCAACACTACCATACACTAGTGGAGTATTAGCGTAGGGTACAGCACGACACAGTCTAGGGCACACTTACATAGGGTCTCGAAAGATGTTCGATGGCTATCATCATTTTGAGAGACCCTAAGCTGAAATGTTACAGTTGAAGAAAAAAAAAAAGTGCAAAAAAAAAAAAAAAAAGTTACAAAAAAAATGACAAAAAAAAAACAAACAAAAAAAGCCAAAAATAGTTGTCGTTTGAGTTATTTTTCTGTTCTTACTCCGCTCTTCTACTCTTTCTACTTTTACTATACTTTATTACTGTTTTTCATTGGTAACCCATTTTTTACTTTTCAGGTACCAATGTAATGTTTTATTTCTATTGTTAACCAGTTTGCCTTGCAGGTACACCCATCAGCTGCCACACTGATTGCTCAGCATTTATGGAAATCTATGATGGCAGTGCTGTAGGAGGTGATTTCACCACCACAGTTAAAAAAAGAAATAGGTATACACGGCGTTTGTCATGTATACCCATCATTAGAAAGTGGGTTGGATATTTAGGGCGGCTAATGATGGGTATACTACACATTTTCTGGTGGAGATTTCTTCATCCACATCGATCGATGTGGATGAAGGAATCCGTTAGGTTCTCTTTTTTCGTTCAGCCCACAGGCTGCATGAAAAAAAAAAAGCCTACAATATATGCCAAACAAGGACCAGCAATGCACTGGTTATACCAGGATGATGCCTGCAGATTTAGGCATCATCTTGGTATCTTTTTTTACAGCCAGCAGTCGGTTTACATGTAAAAGCGATCCTAGTGGATAATTAGAAGCTAAACTGCTTTTAAGAGCAGTGGGAGGGGTCTGCCCCCCCTCCTGCCACCTTTTGTGGTTTTTCTCTGGCTCTCCTGTCCCACCCAATAACCAGAGAGTGCAGCCGGTGGTTCAATTATCTAACCATAGAGCTGATTGGAGACGAGAATGGCTCCAATCATCTCTATGGCCTAAGATACCGGAAGCTACGAGCTTTTCATGACTTCCGTTTAGCCAGAAATAAACAGCGCCATTGGGAAATTGGGAAAGCATCTTATCACACCAATCTTGGTGTTGACAGATGCTTTAAGGTCAGAGGAGAGATCTAGTGTCTAAAAGACACAGATTGCTATCATAGGGGATATTTAAATTCACTGTGATAACAATAAAAATGATTAAAAAACATAAAAATGCAAAATAAATAAAAAAAAAATTCAAGCACCCCTGTCCCCCCGTGCTTGCGCACAATGGTGCACGCAAGTGTCGGCCTAGTGTCATATGTAAACAGCAATTGCAGCATGCATGTGAAGTATCACCGCGAACACCTGGTCGAGGACAGTAATTCTTGCAGTAGACCTCCTCTGTAAGTCTAAAGTGGTAACCTGTAAAGAATTTTAAAGGGTTTTAAAATGTACGTAGTTTGTTGCCACTGCACGGGTGTGCGCAGTTTTAAAGCATGTCATGTTTGGTATCCATGTACTCGGCATAAGATAATCTTTTACATTTTACCAAGCAATTAAGAATTATATAGTGTATTTGTGCATTTAATTTAAAAAAAAGTGTTTTTTTCTTCGTAAAAATTGTGTTTGGAAAATCTGTGCGCAAATACTGTGAAACGAAAAAAATTGCAACATCCACCATTTTCTTCTGTAGGGCCTCTGCTTTAAAAAAATATATAATGTTTGGGGGTTCAAAGTCATTTTCTAGTAAAAAAAATATACATTTTTTCATGTAAACAAAAAGTCACAGAAAAGGCTTGGTCTTCAAGTGGTTAGAAGAGTGGGTGATGTGTGGTTAAGATTGAGCATAAAATGCCAGGATAGTTCAAACACCCCCCAAATAACCCCTTTTTGGAAAGTAGACACCCAAAGCTATTTGCTGAGGGCATATTGAGTCCATTGAGTATTTTATATTTTGCCCTAAGTTTCAGGAAAATTACATTTTTTTTTTTACACAAAGTTGTCACTAATAGATATATTGCTCACGCATGCCATGGGTCTATGTGAAATGACACCCCAAAATATATTATGTTGCTTCTCCTGAGTACAGGGATACCACGTGTGAGACTTTTTGGGAGCCTAGCTGTGTACGGGACCCCGAAAACCAATCACCACCTTCAGGTTTTCTAATGGCGTAAATTGCTTATTTTACTTCCTTACTATTTTGCAAAGTAGACACTCCAAGCTATTTGCTGAGAGACATGGTGAGTCCATGGAATATTTTGCCACAAGTTTTGGGAAAATTATTATTTTTTTTTTTGCTTTTTTTACACAAAGTTGTCACTAAATGAGATATTGCTCACACATGCCATGGGTATATGTAAAATGACACCCCAATATACATTCTGCTGCTTCTCCAGAGTATGGGGATACCCCATGTGTGAGACTTTTTGGCAGCCTAGCCGCGTACAGGACCCCAAAAACAAATCACCGCTTTCAGGCTTTCTAAGGGCATAAATTGTTGATTTCACTCCTCACTATCCATCACAGTTTTGAAGGCCATGAAATGCCAAGATAGCAAAAAAAAAAAAAAAAAACCCCAAATGACACCATTTTGAAAAGTAGACACCCCAGGGTATTTGTTAAGATAATCCAAAAAAGTGCAGCGCTAAAATATCAGTGACATAAATAAACTTAAAAGTTCATACAAAGGAAACAACAAAGCGGGAGTGACTGAATAACCAAGAAAAAAAGTCCCATGTTGCAGGTGAATCCAGAAATATAAATATAAAACAGTTCTTCCTCCTTATGACACCCAGGAATTCTGTGGAAAGGAGACACCTCAGTGCACAAGTGTGAGAAGCAGCTTACCAAACAGCCATGGCTACTCAAATGAATGAGACAGCCTCGCCAGATACAGCATGAATCTCAGGAACTCCAAGGGGTCATGGATAGCACCAGAAGATGATGTATTCCTCAAGGTAGCTCCATGGAAGTCAGGTGGGGGTGTAGGAAAGAATGGTACAAAAAGACCATAGCGTAATCCCGTAAGGTACAAATTGTACATTTATTAAAAAACTACTCACATATAGGTAGAAAGGAACAGGCACATAGGATTTGGTAGCTGGGGATCCAAACAGCGGCGTCCCGCATGTATCCGGTCAGCATAAAAACAGTGGTAGCCGGCTCATAGAAGGGGCGTGTGGACAATTGCGTCTGGAGTCGCCAACGTTTCGTCATAAGAAAGACTTCATCTGGGCGTGACTACCAGACACAACACACACGCTCTATATAGACCCCCTGAGCTGTTTGAATGGCCAATAGCGGGCAGGCGAACCCGGAAGTAGAAGGTCACAAAGACCTAAGGGTGAATGGTGAGTAATCCTGCCAATCGCACGCAAGCAGAGGCGGAGACCCATACGTCATGACATTACAGAGCAACAAGTAACATGAATGACATAGGTCTCGGCCAATAGCGGGAGGGCGGAAGCGGAAGTGACAAAACTCACACAGATCATCAGATGAGTGATGGAAGATCTGGCCAATTGCATACCGGAAAAGGCAGAGACCTAAACGTCAAATCATTAAAATAGCGAAAAAGACGTATATTAACACCTATCACTCAACACAAGGGCAGCACTTGATACACCTTATATAAACATAAATCATTTAGGCTAAAAAAAAAAACGTCATAACAATCCGGATCTAGTACATAAAATATGCTACATATAAAATAGCAGTGCATGGATAGATTATGGCACATCTCAAAATATATTATATATATATATATATATATATATATATATATATACACAGCGCCATCTTGTGGACAAATACTAAAAAAACAGGTGAATGGTGATATTGCATCTAAAAACATGATACTACAAAAAACGAAAATAAAGAGGACAAGGATGAGTTGTCACTCAGTGTTATTATAGAAAAAATTGTGTAGTAACATATAAAAAGGTGAATGTCTAGTATGACAAGATAGCTCATGTAATACAGACAAAAGATGTGTGAACATGTGTATAAACTTAAAACATTTTTAGTGTCATGATGAACGTAATAAAAATTTATAAATATTTATGAAAATATTATAATCAAAAATAAAACATAGGAGTTCCACAAGTAAAAATTGTGGTTCCTAAAAAATAAATTAATAATAAAAAGTGTTTTTATTTGTTAAGATGCATGGTGCATATTTTGCAGCTCTCATTTATTTTGGAAAATTAAGAAAATAAAAAGGAAAAAGCATTTATTTTTCTCTTTTTTCCAATTTTAAAACTTTGTGACAAAAAGTGAGATCTTCAAAACACTCAACATGCCTCTCTGCAAATAGCTTAGGGTGTCTACTTTCCGATAAGGGATACTTGGGGGGTTTGTGCTTTCTTGGCATTTCATGGCCTCTGAAACTGTGATAGGTAGTGAGGAGTGAAATCAACTATTTACGCCCTTGGAAAGCCTGAAGGCGGGGATTCGTTTTCGGGGTCCTGTACGTGGCTAGACTGCCAAAAAGTCTCACACATGGGGTACCCCCATACTCAGGAGAAGCAGCAGAATGTATTTTGGGGTGTCATTTCACATATAACCATGGCATGTGCGAGAAAAATATCATTTAGTGACAACTTTGTGTAAACAAAAAAAAAAAAAAAAATTTCCAGAAACCTGTGGCAAAATATAAAATATTCCATGGACTCACCATGCTCTTAGCAAATAGCTTGGAGTGTCTACTTTGCCATATGGGGTCATTTTGGGGAATGGGGGGGTTGTGCTATTTTAAAATTTAAGGGCCTCCGAAACTGTGACAGGTAGTGAGCAATTTACGCCCTTTGAAAATCTGAAAGTGGTGATTGGTTTTCGGGGTCCCGTACACACCTAGGCTCCCAAAAAGTCTCACACATGTGGTATCCCTGTACTCAGGAGAAGCAGCAGAATATATTTTGGGGTGTAATTAAACATATACCCATGGCATGTGTGAGCAATATATAATTTCATTGACAACTTTGTGTAAAAAAAAAAAAAATTTTTTTTTTTGTAATTTTTCAAACACCTGTGAAAAAAAAAAAAAAAATTAAACATTCAATGGGCTCAACATACCTCTCAGGACATTCCTTAGGATGTCTACTTTCCAAAAAGTGGTAATTTGGGAGGGGGGGGGGGTTGTACTGCCCTGCCATTTTAGCACTTTAAGAAATGAGATAGGCAGTCAGAAAGTAAAAGCTGCATACATTCCAGTATTTACATCATAGTTTGTAGATGCTATAACTTTTGCGCAAACCAATAAAAATACGCTTATTGAGAATTTTTTTGTCAAAGACATGTAGTTGCTTCATACATTTTGGCCAAAATATATGACAAAAATTGAGTATATTGGATATTTTTTATAAGACAAAGTAGAAAATGTAATTTTTTTCTCAAATTTTTTGCTCTTTTTTTATTAATATCGCAAAAAAATAAAAAGCACAGAGGTGATCAAATACCACCAAAAGAAAGCTCTGCTAAATTTAGTTTGGGTACAGCATTGCATGACCACGCAATTGTCAGTTAAATTCACGCAGTGCCAAGTTGAAAAAAGTGGCCTGGTCATTAAGGGGGAAAATCCTCCAGTCTGAAAGTAGTTAAAGAGAAACTCCAGGCACCCTTAAAAAAATAAAAGTCAGCAGCTACAAAAAGTGTAACTAATGACTTTAAAAAACAGCTACTCACCTGTCCCACGGTCCAGCGATGAGCTCACTGCTGCCGTCCTAGTTCTCTATCCTCCCTTGGCAGCGCCAGCATCTTCACTATGGGCACCCGGCTATGACAGCTTGCGGCTTCGCAGCCGAGCACCCACTGTGCATGCTCGAGTCACGGGGCGCATCCTGTATTGGTGAATGCAGTCTTCTGGAACCTGTCAGTGTCCCAGAAGACTGCAGGGGGAGGGAGGAAGCGGCGCCGGGAACGGAAGTGGGAGCAGGTACTTGTCAAAATTGGGTACCTGCTCCCCCATCCCCCTCCCCCTCAGTGCCAATTGTGCAATGTGCAAGAGGAGCGGGGAACGAGTCCTTAAAGCGGAACTTCCCCTTTTGGGTGGAGATTTGCTTTAATCCTGCGCCCTACCGCATGCTCTAGAGTTCCGTCTCTTCCTTCCCTGGTGCTTGGCGGAGTGATCTGTAAAGTACTTTACCTGCTCTGCTCTCTCAGGTGTCAGGACTTATGTGAGAAAGCGGAGAGGGAAGGAGCGGTTAGACCAATCATGGCGGCGGGTAGCGCGGCAAGCACTGGGCAGCACACAGTGAGTGAGGCGCTACACATAATGTTTTAAATGAATCAATGGTGCTGGGGTCATGCTGCAAACATGTTTTTACTTTCAGTAGGTCTTTATCAACCACTTGAAGACCAGACATTTTTCTGACATTTGTTGCTTACAAGTTAAAATCAGTATTTGTTGCTAGAAAGCTACTTGGAACCCTCAAACATTAGAGAGTTATTTTTTAGCAGAGACAATGGAGAATAAAATGGCGGTCATTGTAATATTTTATGTCACACTGTATTTGCGCAGCAGTCTTTCAAACCTAAATTTGGAAAAAATACACTTTAACCACTTCACGCAAAATCACGTACCCGTATGTAATTTTGTTGAAGTGGTTGTGTGTTTCCGATGTAGTAACCCAGAAGCGATGTAATCTGGAAGTGACGTCACTTCCGGTTTACTCGGCAGCCAATAGAGGCAGATTGAAAAAATCCAAGGTATTCAAAAATGCAGATATATTTTAGCAGAGACCCTAATTAATAAAATGACCGTTGTTGCAACATTTTATGTCACACTGTATTTGCGCAGCGGTCTTTTAAAATGCAATTTGTTTTAAAAAAAAAAATATGGTTCAATGAATTTTTTAAAAAAAACTAAACCGTAAAATTTGCTTATTTTTTTTTTTTTTTTGTATAATTTTTGAAAGATGATGTTATGCCGAGTAAATAGATAGCTAACGTGTCATGCTTTAAAATTGCGAACGCTTGTGGAATGGCGACCAACTACGGCACTTAAAAATCTCCATAGCGCATGATTTAAAAATGTTAAACATTTACCTGTTTAGAGATAAAGAGGAGGTATTGTGGTATAATTATTGCGCTCGCTCTAAAGATCGCGGCGATACCTCACATGTGTGATTTGAACGCGGTTTACATTTGTGGGCACGACTTACGTATGCGTTTTCTTTGGGGTGCAAGCACAAAGGGATGGGGCGATTTTAAAAAATGTCTTTTTTTTTCTTTTTTCTCTTTTTTACACTGTCCCTCTAAAATAGTTTTCCTGATCGCTTTTACTGCTTTGACAAGGAATGTAAACATCCCTTTTGACAGTAATAGGCAGCAACAGGTACTCTTTATGGAGGGATTTGGGGTCTAAAAGACTCCAAACTCCTCCTCTGCGCTTCAAAGTATTCAAAACGACAATATATATATATATATATATATATATATATATATATATATATATATATATAATGTTTGGGTGTGCTAAGTCATTTTCTTTTTTTTAATTCAATTCATCTTTATTTTCATTTCTTGTTTACCCATATACAAGCTTTCTATACAATACATAAAAAGAAAACTGTAGCAAATTTATCAATATGACAAAAATCACAAAAAGAGTATTTTAATTGGTTTGTGCAGAAGTTATAGTGTTTACAAACTACGGAATCGATTTTTTTAATTTTTATAAATTTTTTTGTTTTTATTAGAAATAGCGGCGATCAGCATTTTTTAGCAGGACTGCGACATTTTGGCAGACAGATCGGCCCCCTAACTGACATTTTTGACACTTTTTGGGGACCAGTGACAAAATACAGTATTCAGTGCTAAATAATATGCACGGTTACTGTATAAATGACACTGGCAGGGAAGGGGTTAACACTGGGGGAGATCAAAGGAGTTAATGTATGCCTAAAAGTGATTGACTGGGGGGGGGCTCTGTGATAGGCACAGAGAGATCCGGGTTTCAGCTTAGCTGAAACTCCTGATCTCTCCCTGCCTGTCTGACAGAAGACTCGCCTGCTTTGTTTACATAAGCAGGCGGGTCTTCTATCTGTTTCTCAGACGACTGCAATTGCCGCCGCTCCTCCCATGGCCCACCTTCCGCTGTGTCTAAACACCTCATGCCTCGGCCTTGTGTACAAAATCACATAGACCTATGTGATTTTGCGCAGCCGACCTGCCCTGCCCCAGTAATACTGCCGCAGTAATACCGCAATTGCTGGTCGGCAAGAGGTTAAAGACCCCCCAGCATTGGTGTCAGTGGATGAAATAAAGACCCCCAGCATTGGTGTCAGTGGACTCATTAAAACCCGCAGCATAAATGACAGTGAACGCATTAAAACTCCCAGCACTGATGTCAGTGGACGCATTAAAACCCCCAGCATTGATGTCAGTGGATGCATTAAAACCCCCATTATGATGTCAGTGGACGCAATAAAACCCCCCATCATTGATGTCAATGGACGAAAACCCCCCATCATTGATGTCAGTGGACGCAATAAAACCCCCCAGCATTGATATCAGTGGATGCATTAAAGACCCCCAGCATTAATGTCAGTGGATGCATTTATAGACCCCCAGCATTGATGTTAGTGGACGCATTAAAGAGCCCCAGCATTGATGTCAGTGGACGCATTACATCCCCCCCCCCCCATCATTGATGTCAGTGGAAGCATTAAAGACCCCCAGCATTAATGTCAGTGGACGCATTTATAGACCCCCCAGCATTGGTGTCAGTGGACGCAAAAAAGATCCCCACCATTGATCATCAGTGCACACATTAAAACTCCCCAGTATCGGTGCCGGCGGACGCATTAAAATCCTGGTCAAGAAGCCATATAAGGTCATATGTATAGCTTATACCTTTCTGATGTAAGGCTTGAGGAATGCAGGATGACCAAGCCCACCCTTCCCCTTAATAGGTGAAATTACTGTCCAAACAATGGATAAGCGAGCCCTTTCTCCTCAGGAATGTGAATGTCATATTGTTGCTTACAAGGGTGTTGGCCAGGGGTGGTCTTTTCCATTTACAAGTCTAAATACCACTGCCCAAACTGGTAAGACTTTAGTCTCACCCAGAACAGCCATGAGGCAAGTGTCTGGTCCTGATTTCCTGTGCCATGTTGCATAATAGCAAATGGGACTCCATGGCAGGAAACGTCTTTAGTTAAGTATTCTTGTTAGATTTTCTTTATCTGTATCTGTCATTACTTTTAATAAATGTTATACTTTTAAGTATGTGTGTGATCTCTCTTTGCACATATTGAACACAACCCCAAAAACATGACAAAACAAACCCCCAGCATTGATGTCAGTGGACGCATTAAAGACCCCCAGGATTGATGTCAGTGGACATAATGACCCCCCAGCATTAATGTCAGTGGACGCAGTAAAGACCCCCAGCATTAATGTCAGTGGACGCATTAAAGAACCCCAGCATTGATGTCAGTGGATGCATTAAAACCCCCCAGCATTGATGTCTATTGATGCATTAACCACTTCTAGACCGTAAGGATTTGCCCCCTTAATAACCAGGCCATATTTTGTGATTCGGCACTGCGTTAATTTAACGAAGAATTGCGCAGTCCTTCGACGCTGTACATAAAAACTGATGTCCTTTATTTCCCACAAATAGAGCTTTCTTTTGGTGGTATTTGTGCTATTTTTATGTTTTGCACTACAAAAGAGAAACAATATTTTTTACATTCTGCTATAGAACATTCCCCAAATTTTTTTTTTTAAAAAATCAAATTTTTTTAACATTTTAGGCCAATTTGTTTTATGCTACATATTTCTGGTAAACAAACATCACAATAAGCGTATTTTGATTGGTTTGCGCAAAAGTTATCGCGTCTACTAACTATGGGAAAGATTTATGTCATTTTAATTTTTTTTACTAGTAATGGTCGCGATCTGCGATTTTTAGCGGGACTACGACATTGTGGTGGACAGATCGGACCCCTGACTGACATTTTTGACACTTTTGGGGGGACCAATGACATTACTACAGTAATCAGTGCTAAAAATATGCACTGTTACTGTACTAATGATACTGGCAGGGAAGGGGTTAACACTATGAGTGATCAGGGGTTAAATGTGTACCTAGAGGCGTGGCTTGTGAAATGATCACAGAGACCTGTGTTCCTATATAGCAGGATCACAGGGGCTCTATGATCATTCCAGGGAGAAGGAAGGCCGGCTGTATTTTCAACAGCTGACCGTTCTCTCTCAGCGGGGAACAATCGTGGGTGTCAGGCGGCAATTGGAGACCCTTGCCCTGTGCATCGGCTTTCCCGCTGACGAGTGCTCGCCCCCTAGCTGCCTGCTCGTGAGGCGGGCGGTCATAAAGTGGTTAAAGACCTCCAGCATTGAGTTCAGTGAACGCAATATAGACCCCCCCCCCCCCCAGCATTGATGTCAGTGGATGCAATAAAGACCCCCAGCATTGATGTCAGTGGACGCAATAAAGACCCCCAGCATTGATGTCAGTGGACACATTAAAACCTGCAGCATGGATGACAGTGGATGCATTAAAACCCCCCATTATTGATTAAGTGGACGCATTAAAAAAAAACCCAGCATTAATGTCAGTGGACGCAATAAAGACCCCCTAGTATTAGTGTCAGTCTACGCAAAAAAGACTCCCAGCATTGATGTCAGTGAATGCAAAAAAGACCCCCAGCATTGATGTCAGTGAATGCAAAAAAGACCCCCCCCCCCCAGCATTGATGTCTGCGGATGCATTAAAGACCTCCAGCATTGATGTCAGTGCATGTATTAAAGATCCCCCAGTATTGGTGGCAGAGGCTGCATTATTAACCCCTAGCACAGGTGCCAGTATTATTAAACCCCTCCCCCACATTATTAACCCCCAGCATTGGTGCAGGTGGACGCATTAAAACCCCCAGCAATGATGTCAGTGGATGCATTAAAACCCCCAGCAATGATGTCAGTGGATGCATTAAACCCCCCCCCCCCCCCCCCTCCAGCTTTGATGTCAGTGGACGCATTAAAGACCCCCAGCATTGATGTGAGTGAACGCATGAAACCCCCCAGTATTGGTGTCAGTGGACGCATTAAACCCCCCAGCATTGATGTCAGTGGACGCATTAAACCCCCCAGCATTGATGTCAGTGGACGCATTAAACCCCCCAGTATTGATGTCAGTGAACGCATTAAACCCCCCAGCATTGGTGTCAGTGGACACATTAAACCCCCCAGTATTGATGTCAGTGGACGCATTAAACCCCCCAGTATTGATGTCAGAGGACGCATTAAACCCCCCAGTATTGATGTCAGAGGAGGCATTAAACCCCCCAGTATTGATGTCAGAGGAGGCATTAAACCCCCCAGTATTGATGTCAGAGGACGCATTAACCCCCCAGTATTGATGTCAGAGGACGCATTAAACCCCCCAGTATTGATGTCATTGGACGCATTAAACCCCCCAGTATTGATGTCAGTGAACGCATTAAACCCCCCAATATTGGTGTCAGTGGACACATTAAACCCCCCAGTATTGATGTCAGAGTCTGCATTATTAACCCCTAGCACAGGTATCAGTATAATTAACCCCCTTTCCCACATTGGTGGTCAATGGCATTGAAATGTAACCCATTCCATGACCACCAATGTGGGGGGAGGGGTTATTAATACTGACAGTACCACAAATGCAGAAGAGGGGAGGTGGGTTAAAATTAGTGGCGATCGACGGATATCGTTTTTTTTAATGCCGATACTGATATTTTGGTGATCGGATATTGGAATTTTTTTTATTCTTTTTTTTCTGCAGGTACTCCTTGTGGAGGGATCTGGGTGTCCAAAAGACCCCAACCCCCCCCCCCCCCCCCTCAGCACCGAAAAGCATTCAAAACACCAAGTTTGGCTGTTTTGAATGCAGTCAGTTTTTTTTAATTTGGCGTTGAGTACCCAGGGGATGGAGAGCACAGGGGAGAGGGGGGGGGGGGGGACTGGAGAGCACTGTCTGGGGGGAACTGGAAATCACTGAGGGGGGAGCCAGGGAGCTGGAGAGCACCGGGGGAGCCAGAAAGCATGGGGGGGGGGGGGGAGATGAAAAGCACCGGGCTAAGAGCACTGGTAGCTTAAGGGCACTGGGGGGACTAAAGAAGAATGGGGGGGGCTAAAGAACACTGGGGGGATAAAGAGCACTTGGGGGGGCTAAAGAGCACTGGGGTGGGGGGCATTTTTACATTCAGAGTATAGCACTGGTACAGGTAGGTGTCCTTCCGGGTCCGCAGTTTGCCCTTACTGTCAGTCAGTGGCCAGCAGCAGCCGAGGAGATGACCCAATCAGGCAGCGGGGAGGGCCGGCCGCAGTTTGCCTGGAGACACTGTGACTGGCTAGCAGCAGCAGTAACAGCCGGGAGATTATCAACCAATGAGGCAGTGGAAGCGTCACTGGAGGGCGGGCCGGCCGCATGTACATGATGACGCGGGGGTGCGGTAACCGAAACGGTTACCGCCCCCTTCCGCGCCATCATCACTATGTTATGTGTGCTATGGGGTATAGGAGAGTGTTGGGAGACGCATGGAGTGTGCTATGGGGTATGAGGAGAGGGGTGGGTCTGAGGAAGAGGGAGGTTCTAAGGAAAGGGGGGGTCAAAAGAAGAGAGGGGGTGAGGAAGAGAGGGGGTTCTCTACTAAGACAGATAAATTCTTTTTACTGCACAGTCTGCAAAGGGGGATTAGTGACAAAGGACAATAATGATCCTGAAGACCCCTATATATCTAACATCAGCTCTTTTTATTGGAAATGTCACAATGGGGGTACAGGGTCAGAGCCAACAGCCCCCCTTATGGGCGCCCCCCCCTCCCCCACCCAGGCACCATAGCAGCTGCATGGACTGCGGTGGCAATTGTTACTTCACTGCATACAAAATCCATGAGACCCCCTCTTTTCAATCAACGGGTGTCCTCATTTCTGAGCATACATCCCCTCCCCCACCACTATTATTGATGCATAAAATATATTTTTAAAGTCATTTTATTGTTGGCTATTTTTAATTACAATGTATTTTTACTCATGGATTTTCATAAATATACATTAAAAATTATTGTATAAGTGTCGGTTCACATTTCTGCGATGCGGGAACGCTGCGAATATACAGCGTGTTCCCGCATCGCATACGCACCCCTGGCAGTTCACACTGCCATATGCCATACACTGGGGGTGTCAATTAAAAGTTAACGACACCCCCAGATCAGATGGCATATCGCAGTGCAATCTATAAGTTGGCACAGAATCGGATCACACTAGTGTGAACCACCATGCCATCCGATTCTGCTGCAGACCAAAAAAAGGGTCCTGTGCGAGATGGGTGCGATTGCGGTGGGAATTCAGTCATACAATCTGTATGGGTGAATCTGCAGCGCACAGAGATGGCATGTTATTTTAGGAGCGCTCAGAATTACATGTCATCTCTGTGATGGCAGAAATGTGAAGCGGCACTAAGCCAACATTTATGGTTTTGCTGTTGTTTTGGCTAAAGTGGTGAAGGGTTCGTCCAGAGGGGGGCTTTAGCAGAGAAATGCTTTATAAATGCAAGAAAGTCATGGAAATAAAAAAATAAGATGAAAATTTAGAAAATAAATGTCTGCTTTCATGGTAAAATAAATCAATAAATAAAAAGAGAATAGACTGACAGGCTGATGGGAAAAGCACTGATATATTTACTGGGAGACTTTACCAAGGATTACCAATGACATTTTCTGGGCTCCATATAATATAAGCCTGGGGGGGGGGGGGGTAGGTGAGGAGATGGGGGGGGGTGAAGAGATGGGGGGGGTGAGGAGATGGGGGGGTGAGGAGATGGGGTTCTAGGGAAGAAAGCAGAGGGGTAGGTGAGAGGGCTCTAAGGATGAGGAGGAGAGGAGAGGTGTGAGGAGGAGAGAGGGAAGGTCTTGGGCTGAGTTCTCCCCCCTTGTACTTACCACACCAGGAAGAATCGATTTCCTCCCTCCAGCCATGTGACCACAGGGTGATAGAGAGAGGACGGGCAGCCTTCACTCACTGTACAGCGGCGCTCTCTATTGCCACCTGCAGGTTGGAGGGAGGAGAAAGTCTAATCCTCTCCCCAGCTCTGTCACTCCTATCAGTAAGCATCGGCAAAGAGCGGCCTCACTGGCAGCGCGCGGAGGTGGGCTCGCGCTTCCTCTGATTGGTGCAGGGGGCAGGCGGACCATGTGACGTATTTAGTACGCGGAGGCAGAGCGGCGCCATTTTTACTTTTGGTTGCCAGGGAGCGGGAGTGTCTCCTGTCACTGCCGTCACAGCGCCCAAAAGCGGATTTTTCTGACACTACAGCCACAGCTTCTACAGTATATCTGATCATCTGTATCCAGGAGAGACGGTAAGTGTCATTAGCTGTCATGTCACCTTACCAGTGAGGTCGGGTCCAGTGTCTGGATATGTGTGTGTGTGTGGGGGGGTGGGGGACAATAGAGACCTGGACCCGATTTGTACTGTAAATGATCTGTCAGGGTTTTCTCTCCTCCTTTCTAGTTGGGGGGAAGAGAAATCACTTTTTCACACTCAGGATCAGAGCTGCCATTAGAAATCACAGGGGCCCCAAACAGCTGACCTGACAGGACCCCCCCCCTCCCCCCTCCCCCTCACAGTTCAAATCTGTTTCCCAACTCACTTCCCACCCCAATTCCCCTCCTAGCAGAAATCTTGGCAGTGAAAGGTTTAATGGTTTTCTTTAACTTTTTAGGTTTATTAACCACTTAAGCCCCGGAAGATTTTACCCCCTTCCTGACCAGGGGGTATTTTGCGATTCGGCACTGCGTGACTTTAACGGACAATTGCGCGGTCGTGCGACGCCGTACCTAAACGAATTTGACGTCCTTTTTTTCCCACAAACAGAGCTTTCTTTTGGTGGTATTTGATCACCTGTGCAATTTTTTGATCATGCGCTATAAACAAAAAAAGAACGTCAATTTTGCAAAAATAACAATATTTTTCACATTTTTTATATGAAATTCCCCCCCAAAAAAAATGTAAAAATCAAAATTTTTTAACATTTTCAGCCAATTTGTTTTATGCTACATATGTTTGGTAAAAAAAAAAATCGCAAAAAGCGTATTTTGATTGGTTTGCGCAAAAGTTATCGCGTTTACTAACAAAGGGAAAGATTTTTGTCATTTTTGGTGTTTTTTTTTAACGAGTAATGGCGGCGATCTGCGATTTTTTTTTGCGGGACTGCGACATTGCGGCGGACAGATCGGACCCTTGACTGACATTTTTGACACTTTTGGGGGTACCAGTGACATTACTGCAGTAATCAGTGCTATACATATGCACTGTTACTGTAAAAATGACACTGGCAGGGAAGGGGTTAACTGTATTGGAGAGGGAGGGGTTAAGTGTGTCCTAGGGGCGTGCTTCTAACTGTGCAGGGACATGGCTACTACTGTAAAAACAGAGATCAACGGTCCTACATAGTAGAACCGTCTGATCTCCATTTTTACACAGGGGAGAATGACAGGCGGCTTGTTTACATTAGCCGCCTGCCTTTCTCCCTTTCTACCGACAATCACAGTGTGACCGGTGGACATCGGGTTCGCCGGTCACACGCACGGACTCCTCAGTGAACGAGCCGGGGGCGCGCGCCTTAGCGGGCGCATGCTCGCCCGCTATTGGCTCACAAGCCGATCACAGGCTAATGACGTATATATACGTCACTTTGCCTGTGAGGGGCTGACTGCCGCAGTATATGTACTTGCGGCGGTCGGCAAGCGGTTAAGCACAAACAGTTACTGTGATTTTTAATCTTGCACAGTATTATTTCTGAGGGGAGCGCAGCCCCTGGTGGAGTCTTTTTTCTTTAGTACATAACTGTTAGAGCCATAATTTGGGGAAACAATTGTGCTAGTAGCAGCTTCCAAGGTCAGCTATAGCAGTAATAAGAGCCTAAACACAGGATTCTCATTGTATGGAAAAAGAAGAGCACAGGTAATACTGGTAAATGCTCCTTTCACCTCTGCCTGGCCGATTTTGGGAAGACCTTTCAGAGTTCAGTTCCTCCTTAAATGATGGCGTTACCGTTTCACTGTTCAGGGTTTGTATATAAAGTACGTTTCTGCTCTAGTATGACGGGGAATCGCTCACATATATAAATAGGGAAAGGGGAGTTGTAGGTTTCAGGACAAGGTGTCACATGCTTGTGATGAATACAACCTACTCAGGAAAAGCCATTTCTCTTTTTGGTAACTGAGGACCAACTATGTAATTCATGACATAACTATCATATACTTAAAGGGATCAATCCACTAAAAAGTCACATTTACCTTCTAGGTGTATCCTGGTGGGTTGGGTCATTTTTGCCTTCTTATATGGCTACTCCAAGATCTTCTTATAATAAATTTCAAATGACATTCCACTAGAAAGGGGAGAATCAATGGGTCAGATGAGGAGCACTGATTTTCTAAGCCAAGCCTTACACAGAGCGAACTTCTTTCCTTCAACCATGGGTTGCAATAAAGAAAATCGATCGATTTCCCCATCAACACCGACTCCCACAGAGCCATTGTGTTCTCCTGGCGGGGGAAGCTGTCCACACTGAGAGAACACAGTGATTTTTGCTAGCAGCTATAACAGCCACTAGCAATAATCGCCTATAAACTCGAACAGGCTGGTTGTACCCAGGTTGATCGATCAACTAGGATACATTCAGCCTGCCCATACATGGTTCCAAACTCGGCCGGTTCTTGCTAGTTACTTAGCTGTCCAGTTGGTTCTCTGACTTCTATACAATGGGAGTCACAGCCTCAGAGCAACAAGTGACATCAGAAAATCTTTGCATGTGTTTCTGGGTCAGTGGCTCAGAAAGTGCTAAAGCCCAAAAAATGAATTTCTGTAAACAGGCTCCAAACAACTCTGAACTGAGCGATAGCGATTTGTGGGAAAATTCGTCATCGGTTACGGAAAGTGACGACAGCGACGATTCTGATGTCTCTTTCTAGCACATAGCTTGTGGAATTTGGGAAGTATATCAAATGATTCTTCAGAATTTCAACAGAGTTTTGTGCCAGAAAGAGACATCGGAATCATCGCCGTCGTCACTTTCCGTACCCGATGACGAATTTTCCCATGAATCGCTATCGCTCAGTTCTTCAAGTAACTCAGTTTCGCTGTCGCTGTTTTCCAGTTCGTCTAACAGTGCTTTTGCGCAAAAAGAAAACTTTTTGGATGCCATAGTCGTTCTCTATTTTCCAGGCACAAAGAACTGGAAAAGTACAGGCAGGGCACTGGAAAAGTCACCAGGTGAAATCCTGTGGTGAAATGGCATGATACAGTGTAATCCGTTAGGATCACAGCTTTGTATCATTTCATTTGGTGTATTTACATTTTTGAATTTGCCGCCGGTTCCACCCCCCTGCGTCGCAACGCTCGTAGGGAAGGGAACCGAAAGACAGGTGTCAGCATCGGCCGAGCACACAGCGGGAGGACAGTGGGAGGACAGCGGGGGGAGGACGGCAGGGGAGGACAGCAGGGGATGGCAGGGGAAGGTGAGTTTTAAAATATAAAAGAACAGATTTGCATGCAAAACAATGTAGCGTTTTTAGCACAGTAATCTGTACATAATTAGACCGCCAGAGAGGTTAAACATGCTTCTAGTAGAATTGGGGGAGCTTCAGCACTTCTTGTTGTGTAGGAAAATGGTGGTTGCTTGCTGAAGCTTGCTAGCAGCTTGTTTAAAGCGGAGTTCCACCCAAAAATGGAACTTCCGCTTTAGGCATTCTAACCCCCTGACATGCCACATTTGGCATGTAATTTTTTTTTGGGGGGGGAGCGGGTACCTAGTTTTGACAGGTACCTGCTCCCACTTCCGCTCGGAGTGCCGCGGCGTCCTGAACAGAAGTTATCCTCTCCCCCTCCCTCCCTGCAATCTTCTGGGACGTGTCAGAGGTCCCACAAGATTGCTGGCCAATCAAGACGCGCAGCGCGACTCGCGCATGCGCAGTGGGTACCCGGCTGTGAAGCCGCAAACTGTCACAGCCGGGTGCCCACATCAGTGATGCCGGCGCCGAGGGAGAGGATCGAGGCTTCGGGCGGCCGCATCGCTGGACCGTTGGACAGGTGAGTGAAATGGCTGGAACTCCACTTTAAATTACATTTTCATTAGGATTTAGGTTTGCCCTGCCCAAAGCTTGCTTAACCACTTGCCGACCGCTCATCACATATATACTGCGGCAGGCTGGCTCAGCTGCGCCAATCGCCGTACCTGTACAGCGGTTTGCGGGAGCACTCCTGGGGGGAGAGCCCATGCCGCCGCCAGCACGCACCCACCCCCACTAGGCAGCAGGGATGCCGATCAACAGGGCCGGCGGCCGCGATTGCCGCTGTGCAGCCGCGATGGCTCCCCGCTGATAGAGAACACCAGTCAGCTGTTGTAAAGACAGTAGACCGTTCTTCTCTCTGAAATTTTCACAGAGTGCCTGTGATTCTCCCATATAGGATCAAAGGTCTCTGAGTTTATTTCACAAGCCCATCCCCCATACAGTTAGAAAACACTCCCCTAGGCTCACACTTAACCCTTTGATCACCCCTGGGTTAACCCCTTCCCTGCCCTCGTCATTATTACAGTAACAGTGCATATTTTTAGCTCTGATTACTGTAGTAATGTCACTGGTCCCCCCAAAAGTGTCAAAAATGTCAGTTAGGGGTCCAATCTGTCTGCCACAATGTCGCAGTCCCGCTAAAAATCGCAGATCACCGCCATTACTAGTAGAAAAAAAAATGTCATAAATCTTTCCCCTAGTTTGTAGACGCAATAACTTTTGCGCAAAGCAATCAAAATGCACTTATTGGAATTTTTTTTACCAAGAATATGTAACAGAATACAAATTGGCCTAAAATGATGAAAAAAATTGATGTTTTATTCTTTTTTTGGAAATGTTGTATAGAAGAAAATGAAAAATATTGTTTTTTTTTTTTTTTTTTTGTAAGTGCCGGTTCACATTTGTGCGATCACAGAGATCACATGTAATTTGGAGTGCACTGCTCCTAAAATTACATGCGATCTCTGTGCAGTACAGTTTGTATGGCTGAATTTGCACCGCAATCGCACCTAACTCGCACAGGACCCTTTTTTTGGTCCGCAGCAGAATCGGATCGTATGGTGGTTCACACTAGTGCGATCCGATCCTGTGCGAACTTTCAGATCGCACTGCGATATGCGATCTGATCTAAGGGTGTTGTTAACTGTTAATTGACA
This sequence comes from Pelophylax lessonae, assembly GCF_965119305.1. Taxonomy (NCBI): domain Eukaryota; kingdom Metazoa; phylum Chordata; class Amphibia; order Anura; family Ranidae; genus Pelophylax; species Pelophylax lessonae. Next base: position 113,387 of record NW_028120025.1, on the reverse strand, counting down.
CCCCCAGCGTGTCACACATGGCAGTGTGAACTGCCAGGGGTGCGGATGCGATGCGGGAACACGCTGTATATTCGCAGCGTTCCCACATCGCAGAAATGTGAACCGGCACTTAAAGGCTTTTAAAGCATTGCCTATGGACAATTGTAGGTAGCGCAGTTTGTCACCATTTCACAAGCATGCACATGACAAGTTTGGTATCTATTTACCTGATGCAACATTATCTATTATATTTTAGCAAAAAAAAAAAAAATGCGTATTAAAAAAAAAAAATCAGACCTCTGTCTGATCAGCTGTCTTGTAGGGCAGAGGAGGGAACGACGATCTAACAGACCCTTGATTTCTCCACGAGGAGTGCCTGTCACCGGCCAAAGCTATCACAGGGGGTCTTGTCCACCCCTTGTAATAGCAATAAAGTTGAATGAAAAAATATATTTTAACCACTTCCATACCAGGCCATTTCTGGCACTCCGCTCCTACATGTAAAATTCATCATTTTTTTGCTAGAAAATTACTCGTAACCTGCAAACATTATATATATTTTTTTATCAGAGACCCTAGGGAATAAAATGGTGGTCATTGCAACTTTTTATGTCACACGGTATTTGCGCAGAAATTTTTCAGATACGCTTTTATGGGAAAAAAAAAACTTTCTTAAATAAAAAAAAAACACAACAGTTAGCCCAATTTTGTTGTATAATGTGAAAGATTGTTATGTCGAGTAAATCGATACCTAACATGTCAGGCTTTAAAATTGCGCACACTCGTGGAATGACGCCAAACCTTGGTACCTAAAAATCTCTATAGGCAATGCTTTAAAAAAGTTTACAGGTTACCAGTTTAGAGTTACAGGGGAGGTCTTGTGCTAGAATTGTTGCGCTTACTCTAATGTTTGCGGCGATACCTCACATGTATGGATTGAACGCCATTTACATATTACATATGTGGCCATGACGAACGCATACGTTCTCTTCTGCATGTGAGCAGGCGGGGATAAGGGCACTTTTGATTTTTTATTTTTTTTTGTATTTTATTTTTTTATTTTTTTTATCACTTTTATTCCTATTACAAGGAATGTAAACATCCCTTGTAATAGATATAGTGCATGACAGGTTCTCTTTATGGAGAGATCTGGGGTCAATAAGACCTCAGATCTCTCCTACAGGCTGGAAAGCCTGAAATAAAAAAAAAAAAAAACGATCTCGGCTATCCAACCGAGGTCACAGCAGTATTAACAACTGCCAGGCCAGGCGTGACGTCATCACCTCACACCCTGGCCTTCAAGAGTCAAACAAACTGCAGGGGACCATCTGGTCCTTAGCAGTCTCTATGGTGTACTTCCGACAGCGGCCGATTCCTTCCCCGGCACGCCGATCGCACGGGAGAGTCAGTAGAAGCACCGGAGGGCGGCGGGAGGGGGAAATGTCCTCTCCCGCCACCTATAAGAACAATCAAACGGCTGAACAGCCACTATGATTGTTCTTATGGTGAAGGGAATCGCAGGCTGAAAAAAATATTATCTGAATATTTTTAGTAAAAAAATTGCAATTTGTATTTTGATTGGTTTGCTCAAAAGTTATTGCGTTTACTAACTACAGGAAAGATTTATGTCATTTTTATTGTTTTTTTAACTAGTAATTAGCGGCGATCTGCGTTTTTTTTTTTTTTGCGGGACTGCGAGTAACTGCGAGGTCTTGGTTACGGTGTTTAGGCAACACCTAACGCAAAGGCCCAATTTTTGGCACTTGTATAGCTAGCACATGCGATTTCGAATTTGCATGGAATTCTTACCAGCAGGTCCCATTCCTGCACCCAGCAAGAGTAACTGCGAGGGGGGTTACGGTGTTCAGGCACCAGCAACACCAAAGGCCCAATTTGTGGCACCTGTATGACAAGTGCATGCAATTTCCTATTTGTATGGATTTTTTAGCAGCAGGGCCCGTTCCTGCACCCAGCAAGAGTAACTGCGAGGGGTTACGGTGTTCAGGTACCACCAACAACCAAGGCCCAGTTTTTCTGCACCTGTATGTGTACATGTGATTTGAAACTTGTATGTATATTTGTATATGACATTTTTTGCTTTAGAAATATCAGTATAGCTGCAGCAGGCTACATACATCGTAGAGATGCACTACTTTACAGGCACATTCAGGGGACCCCCCAGGCACGATATTTGAAGGAATTTTTCATTTTTATAGTTTTACTCCAAGCCTCATTAAAATCAGTAAATCAGTGCTCCTTTTAAAAACTTTTTTTTCATTGCTACATGTTCCCCTGGTCAGGACCCGGACCCCCACACACTTTTTTGGGGCAATAACTTGCATTTAAGCCTTCAAAATGAGGCTGTTTGATTTTCGAGGTTCGAGTCCCATAGACTTCAATGGGGTTTGTTTGTTCTAACTAACTTTTCCTCTGTTCGCGGTGTTCTGGTGCGAACTGAACCGGGGGTTGTTCAGCTCATCACTAGTGACTATGACTCTGTCCATTCAGAAAAGGAAGGAGCTGGTAAATTACATATTTACCGACCCCTTCCTGGTTCTCTATTGTGACACATCCCCTGCAGCAGTCGACAGGAGAGGGGGAGGGAGCACAGTGGGGGGGGGTGGGGGTTGGGACCAGGGGAGCATACACCTCCCAGTACAAATCTGCCCCCCTGCTGAAATCATCCCCCTCACGCCCCCCTTTAAGAAGAAATGTACCCCTCTTAGCACAAATCCTCTACCCCTACATTTTCACCTGCTAGTAAACATCTTCTACCCCCCTCCCCACTTCAAATCCTTCCCTTCCAGTATGAATTCCCCCCAAATCCACCCTCCTAGCACAAATCTCCCCCCCCCCTCCGAAATTTTTTTTTTCCTGGATCACCACTCTTAGCATCCCCCGAAGCTCCCCTCCTAGAACAACACTTCTTACCCCCTGCTGCCCCCTCACATGATACCACAGTGCCCAGGGCAGCTTCTCCTGCTGCCCACCCCTTGCCCTGGTACTGATCCTTTGTTGTGTTATTGTATACATCACTGCACATGAAAGGGTCAGGGCATCCCCCAGACATGTTATTTATTGGAATTTTGCATTTTTAATGTTTTAGCATTGCTAAAAATCATTGCACCTCAGTAAAATGAATTTTTCATTTTTTTTTCCTGTTTCAATACCTTTCCCAGGACAGTGCCTAGATCTCCATACCATTTGTTTGACAATCCTTTGTCTATTAGCCTAAAAAATAACATTTCTGATTTTTTCAACATTCACCTGCCATAGACTTCTAAAGGATTCAGATTTGGCACCCAAAATTTAGTAATGTTCACCAAACCCAGGTGTGTTCAGCTCAACAATAGTCTAAACCAGTGGTTCTCAGCTCCGGTCCTCAGGACCCACTAACAGGCCAGGTTTGCAAGATAACTGAAATACATCCCAGGTGATATAATTTGCTGCTCAGTGATTGCAATGCAGTAGTCTGCATCTCCTCAAGGTAATACTTAAAATCTGGCCTGTTAGTGGGTCCTGAGGACTGGAGTTGAGAACCACTGATCTAAACAATGACAGGTGGGGGTGGGGGAGCTGACCATAATTTTTTTTTTTGTTTCTCATAGACCTAATAGGCAGCATCATTCATTTCGGCGGGGAGCAGCAATTTTAGTAAAGTTTAAAGTGAAGTATTAAAAATGCACAATTCCTTTACCACTTGACCTCCGGTAGGTTTACCCCCCTTCATGACCAGGTAATTTTTTGTGATACAGCACTGCAGTTAATCAACTGACAGTTACGCGGTCATGTGTCCTTTTTTCCACACAAATAGAGCTTTCTTTTGGTGGTATTTGATCACCTCTGCAGTTTTTTAGTTTTTGCACTATAAACAAAAAAAGAGCGACAGTTTTGAAAAAAAAAAAAAAAAACTATGTTTTTAATTTCTGCTATAAAACATAAGGAATTTAGGCCAATATGTATTCTGCTACATATTTTTGGTAAAAAAAAATCCCAATATTGATTTGTTTGTGCAAAAGTTATAGCGTCTACAACTACGGGATATTTTTATCTATTTTTCATAAATTTTCTTTACTAGTAATAGTGGCGATCAGTGACTCATAGCAGGACTGTGATATTGTGGCGGACAAACCGGACATCTAACTGACATTTTTTAGGGATCAGTAACACTAATACAGTGATCAGTGCTAAAAAAAATATGCACTGTCACCAAGGCTGGCCCAAGACATTGTGCTGCAAAAATTAAATTCTGCCCCCCCACCTCCAAAAAAAAAATCACGCCCACCAAAAAGCCCCCACATCCATTATTTTATATAAATATTCAATTTTGAAATAATTATACATACAGTTATCTTCTTCCATAACTCACCACCAGACCGGTCCACCAAACATCCGCCGTCTGTCCTCAGTCCTGTGTCTGTTCTGCCCACCATCCTAGAACATCCAGCCTGCCCTGTGTGAGATGGAGTGCGCTGATGTCTGACGTCATTACGCACACCACAATCACGTGAGTGATGTTCTCCACCCCGTCATACTCATCAGTTTGCACTACAGGATAAGATGGGAAAATGCCCCCCCCCCCCCGTAACGTGCCGCAAACTGATGACACACAAAACTGCTAGGAAAAAATCTTGGGAGCCAATATGCTGCCTCTCTCCAAGCTCCGCCAATGGACCCAGTGGGACCCATGGTAGGGCTGGCCCTGACTGTGACAGTACTAATGACACTGGCTGGGAAGAAGTTAAGATTAGGGGCGATCAAAGGGTTAACTGTGTGCCTAGGTTGTGCTTACTCAATATGGGGGAGGTCATTTGACTAGGGGAAGGCAAAGATCTGTGTTCCTGCTTTGTAGAAACACAGGATCAATACCTTCCCTTCTGACAGAACTTGTTTACATAGACAGACTGCTGTTCTGCCGAGTCCTGTGTAATCGGCGGGTGATGATGGATATCGAGTTCCCGGTACCTGCCGCTGGGCTCCCGCTGTGTGTGATCACAGGGGGAGCAGGTCGCCGGAGGCACGCGCCCCAGACCCAGAAGTGTCAGATCATGTACTAGGTACCTGATCTGGAGCAGAGTGGCCACTCTGCTGCAATATTATAGTTGGTGGTCCGCAGGTGGGTAAATGAAATGCGTGGGGATGCCCTGACCCTGCCTGAGAAGTGGCACATCTGTACAATGTATAAAGTCTACTGCCGTAAAACTGACAACAAAGAAAAAGGTGACAAAATGAAATCTCCCGCCGATTTGTTCTGATTTTATACAAAGCAGCAAGGGATTCCCTCATTTATACAAGATGTTTATCCAAAATGAGAATCTGATATAGATAATAAAGGGGGAACACCACTCAAAAAGTGTGGAGGTTCCACCATAATTCATACCAGGCCCTTCAAGTCTGGTATAAATGAAAAAGGAGAAAAAAATGGATTGAGGCCTCTAAAGAAAAATGTGTATTTAAATTGCTGGCAAAATGACAGCTCCCAGCTGCTTCATTCTGTTTGCAAAGAAAACAGACATTTATCTGTATCAGACCCTTATCCTAGGTAAGGGTCTTATATGGGGTCTTCTATATCCTCCCAAAAAACAGCATGAGGCCTCCTTCAAATTCTATATATGGATTTTATGAGGGAAACCCAAACAAAAATCAAGAAACAAGTAAGGTCCTGTGACAGGAGTCACTTTGGGGAGGGGGGCTTGTGGATCCCAGATTACTTTAGAGAGGGCAATAAACTCCTTTTACAGCTTCCTTGACCCCTCTTATGTGTAAGTCACCCTGTGTCTATTAGGGGCACAGGGTGACCAAGAACCCCAGTCGGGTCTGCACTAATCAGACTCGCTGTACAACAAAGCCGCATTTTGTGTTACCCCGGTTATCCTGGGTTCTATATGTGTGGTTTGTGTTGAAAGAATGAAGGGCCTCTTTCACTTGGGACCATAATATTTCTGAACAATATCCCTCAAGAAATATATAAAGATAAACAATTTGACTTTTCAGATTGCTTGAATATTGTTGGAGTCTCTCATAGAACCTGGCTAGATTGTGAGGAGGGGTGGGGTTTGTTATTGGTAAGTGCCTGTATCCCATTGTTCTATTGTTTCTGTCTGCCTTAAGATCAACCTTTCATGGGATGTATATGTGTATTGGCTGCTAAGGGGGAGGGGGGATTGTCCCACAGTGTATATCTCTTTGTGCCTGTGTTTGAATAAACTGTTTTTATCCTGGAAGGTTCCAAAACGTATACAAGCTAAGCTGTCGGCTAGCTTTGTATGAGGGTGGCTGGGAAAATCTGATCTCTATGTCACGACTGGGAGGAAGCCGTATAATGACGGAAGTCCACAAGTACAGTGTGGGTTGCAGTTTCCGTTACAGGTCCCCCCAAAAATGTATACCATCAATCATGGCGTAAATTGTGCTTGACATAATCGACAGTATAGCACTGGGCACTGACTTTTCGGCAATGGATGACCATTCTTTTGTCATTAAAAGATTTGTCCTTCAGGTCTGGAATTAATTTTAAGGGGGGTCCCACACACAAAAAAAAACAAATGCATGAGATCCCCTCCAAAATTCTATTGAAGATGCTTCAGATCTAGTATGGATTTTTGGAGGGAACCCCACACAAAAATCAAGAAGTATGTGGAGTTCCTCTAAAAATCCATACCATCAGTCATGGAGGGAATCTTGCTTGACATGATCTATATTGCTGGGCAGTGGCTGATTGTCAGTGGATGTACACTCTTTCAGCTTTTAAAAAATAATAATAATGCACATTTTTTTGCAGGTAAAACAATGTGCATTTTTTTTTTTAATAGGAGCCTGCAGATCACAGATGCAATGCAAGGCTTCTGTAGACTGTCAGTGTAAAGGCCCGTACACACGTACCGATCGTCGGCATACAAACGTCGGTGGACGAAGGATCTGCCGATTGTACGCGTGTTAGTATGGTGCCTCCGACAGATGTCTGCGCACAATCCGCGGACAAAAGTCTTTCGTGCAAACATGAAAATATTTGTATGCCGACACCAGAACGGACGATTGTTCGCCTGTCAGTACACAATTCGGCCGACAGACCGCAGATTTGCAAGACTGGGCATGCTCAGAAAATAGAAAACACAGGGAAAGTTAACCATTACATGACATCACTTCTGCAGTCGGCGGACAAAATTCTTGTGCTGTCCTTGTGCTGTCTTTGCACTTTTCAGCAGACACCGACATCCCGGGGAGAAAAGAGGAACATTTGTAAGACGACCATCGGTACGTGTGTACGGGGCTTAAGCTGTCGACTTGTAACACCTATGGGCAGGCAGTTACACAAATGACAGAAACCATCAATGGACTACCTTGGGCCTACAAACCGGCAGATGGAAAGGATGATGATAAATGTAGGTTTTCCATTCACAGAATTTTATTTTTCAATTGTGACAGCAAGTGTGGGGAGAAGATCCCCGACTCGCTGTCACTTGAGGTGGCGCATTGGGGAGAGACCGCAGCAGTGGAAACATGTTACATGTTCCACCATGTAACATCTTCCCAATGGTAAACGTATCCTTTAACCATTTCAATACCAGGCACTTTTACCCCCTTCCTGCACAGGCCAATTTTCAGCCTGAACGACAATTGCAATGACAATAAAAATATGAATTATTTTATCATCTTTGTTCCACACAAAACACGTTTCGGTTATAAAAATGTATTCTGCTACTTTTATTTGGTGAAAATTACCCCAAATCAGTGTTTAATATTTAGCCTGTAGGAAAGTTATAAAGTCCACAAATGATGGTATATATCTGCAAATCAATCAATCCTGATGTACTGAGATCCGAAAATGACAGGACAGGAAAAATATCCCCCAAATAACACCTTTAAGGAAAGTAGACAGTCCGGGGTATTTAGTGAGAGGCATGGCGCGTTTTTTTGAATTTGTAATTTTTTTGGAAAAGGAAGAAAAAAAAATAGCTTTTTTTTTCACTTTTTTTTTTTTTTTAATTTTACATACTGTTACCAGTGCAGGAGAGCGTCATCATATAACTGGTGTGGCGGTGATCAGGGACACTGACTGGTGACAGTATGTAAAAAAATAAAAATGTACATACTGTGACCAGAGCAATACAGTGCTACCGTAGTAAAGCTGTACTACTCTGGGAAGTTAATCAGAAGTTTTTTTTACATGTACCACCCTCCTAGGTAGGTGCTGGTGGGAGAGTATAGTTTTTGGCTCTGTCTAATTATTAGAGGGGCTGCAGGTAAAACTACATTGCTTTCTGCTTACCAGAGAGCAGGATCTGTTAGTGAGGTCTGCTCAGTGTGCTCAGTATGTGATTCATTGTGCCTAGAGAAGCGTTTCACACTGGTCCAATAGGGAGGCATGTTGGACAGTGGAAGGAAACCTGCCAAATAAATGCATAGGCTTTGATACGGTCCTGGTGATTTGCAGCGGCAAGTTGCCTCAGTGCATTCTGTGTAAGAGCCAGGAACACATGTGCTGCGGGGTCTTTGGCTGGAGAGCAGAGTCCCGGAGGGAGGGGGGGTGGCTGTATCCCCCTTCTGTTGCGGTGGCACATGGTCGCAGGAGGTCATCCTGAAGGCCGGAGGAATGGATGAGAGGAGCTGAACCCAGAGAATCAGGAGAAATGACTGAAGGGGGGGGGGCCCTGGAATAACAGTATCATGAGTACAGGGACTGATGTCAAGGGGCCTGACCTGAGGGGAGCCACCCTACATGTAGGATAGTCAGAGGACGGGTGTCAGCAGTAGAGATAGAGAGGATGCTGAGGAGAGTGTCCTGAAGATAATTGCTAGTCCACCAAGTCATCTTAGGAAAATAGACTTAATTCTAATTCATCTTTAATGCCAGGGTGAATCAAAAGCCTGGCTGTACATGAAGGTGGAAGTCATCCAACATTGTGTATAGTTAATTCGAAATATCCCACTATTCCCTTCTCCTATCCCTAATTTATAATAGAACACATACAACCAAATACCCCTGGACTGATTATTGAAATGAGCCAGAGGAAGGAGAACAAAAGAACTGTATGCTGGCCTGGTAGCCCAGGGGGACCTGGAAAGTCTGACTCTGGCAGTCCTTACCGGGGCAGTACTACATATATTCTATGCTTGCTTTTAGCTGTGAATTTAACTGCTATAGGCAAATATTCTTACTGAATGACAGTGTGTTGTGATTGGCCACAGCTAATCACATGGAACAAATAGGCTGTGATTGGCCCTGTCTGTACCATATGATCACTGTGCCCAATCATAGCTAGCATACAATGGTATGAAAGGAAGCCATTCATTGTTTACAACTGTCACGTGATCTGCTGCGTTTGTTTACAGCAGTCACATGATTCCGGCAGCTATTGCCAGATCGTGCCACCCGTTCTTGGGAGGATGTCATATGATGTGCTCCTAGAGCAATAGGGTTCCCGCCCGGCCATCATTTTACAATGGCATGGGCGGGAAGCAGTTAAAGGATTTGTCCTCCAGGGCTAGTATGAATTTTAAAGGGGGCCCCACGCAAAAAAAAAAAAATGGCATTGTGTCCTCTCAAAATTCTATTATAAATAAATCCATGTTGAGAATGAACCCCACACAAAAAAATGAAAAAAAAGTGAGGTCCCTCCTCCCCAAAAAAAAAAGAAGCATGAGGTCCCCTCCAAATTCTATGCCAGAGACGTTAGGTCTGGTATGAATTTTAGGAGGGAATCTCATACAAAAATCAAGAAAGCGAGGTCCCCTAAAAAATCTATACCATCAATCATGGTGGGCATTGTGCTTGACATAGTCTATATCGCTGGGCAGTGACATGTTGGCAAAGGACGTATGTTTTTTTTTTTTTTTTTTTTTTTTTTTTTTAATTAAAGGACTTGTCATAAACTGTCTCTGTTTTTTTTTTACACTTTTTTTCTTGAATAAGTAGAGGTTCTATGTACCCCTTACTCTTTCACATGGGGAAATATAATATAAATGTGGTGTAATTTATGTATGTTGTATGTTGGTTTTACACATTTTCAATAAATGATGCATTTTTATATACATGGATGGGAGTCAGCAACATATGTTTATTTTCATGGTATTTCCTTTACATGTATCTGAAAGTACCCTCTAGAACTCTTTTATAATTAAAAAATATAGAGGAGGAGGTTGAGCTTGTATCCATCCTAAGTTTGGTGTTTATAGTGTATTCTAGATTGGTGGAATCAGTTCCCTCTATTGGATTAAAGGGGAAAGCCTTGTATACCTTGTAGGACTTTGTGGTGTGTTTTTTCCAGGGTGCACAGTGACGCCCCCCCTGAGGCACACATCCAGAAGTGTCCATGATCGCTGGGTCCTCCAGACCCAGCGCATTAGAGATTGGGGTAAAGGGCCAATGACAGAAGTCCTTTACCATGTGATTGCTCTGTCCAATGACTGAGCGATCGTTTGTCAACAAACCGGCGCATGTTGGGTTCAGCTGTCAGTGAGCCAGTGCAGCAGTGCAAGTGGGCTGGATCTGAAGTGCCCACAGTGCTGATCTGTGCCTCATCCGTGCTCATCAATGCGACATCAGTGCCCATTAATGCCTCATCAGTATCCATCCATACCTCATCTGTACTCATCAATGCCACATCAGTGCTCATCTGTGCCCATTAATGCCTCATCAGTACCCATCCATACCTCATCCGTGCTCATTCATGCCACATCATTGCTCATCCGTGCCCAGTCTTGCCTCATCTGTGCTCATCAATGCCTCTTCTGTGCTTATCCATGCCACATCAGTGTTAATCCTTGCCTCATCTGTACCCATCCATGCCACATTAGTGCTCATCTGTGCCCATATATGCCATATCATTGCTCATATGTGCCCTATCCATGCCACATCTGTGCCCATCCATGCCACATCAGTACTCATCTGTGCCACATCCATCCCACATCAGTGCTCATCCATGCCACATTCATGCCTCATCTGTGCTCATCCATGCCACATCCATGTCACATCAGTGCTCATCCATGCCACATCAGTGCTCATTTGTGCCACATCAGTGATTATTCATGCCACATAAGTGCTCATCCATGCCACATCAAAGATTATCCACGATTCATCCGTGTCACTTAAGTGCTTATCCGTGCCACATCCATGCCGCATCACTGCTTATCCGTGCCTCGTCCATGCCACATCAGTGCTCATCCATGCCACATCAGTGCTCACCTGTGCCACATAAGTGCTTAGCCATGCCACATCCATGCCACCACAGTGCTCATCAGTGCCAAATCCATGCCACATCGGTGCTCAACTGTGCCACATCAATGTCATTAGGCACTGTAGTGGCACTGAGTGAGCACAATGCTCATCAGTGCCACTACGGTGCCTCACAAAAGTCAGAAAATTAGATGTGTAATTTATGTCCCTAGAACACCTGACGGTACTCCCCTGCATGTTGGGCCTCTGTATGTGGCCAGGCTATGTAAAAGTCTCACACATGTGGTATTGCCATACTCAGGAGGAGTAGCAGAATGTGTTTTGGGGTGTAGCTGCAAGTATGCATATGCCATGTGAGAGACAAAAACCTGTTAATATGACAATTCTGTGAAAGCATAAAAGAAATAAAATCTTTATTTTTCAAAAAATTGTGGGAAAAAATTGCAACTTCAAAAAACTCACCATACCTCTTACTAAATACCTTGGAGTTTCAACTTTCCAAAAAGGGGCAACTTGTGGGGGGGGGGGGGGGGGTATTTGCAGTGACCTCGCTTGTCTCAAAAAATGAGATAGGCCGTCAGTACATTAGATGTGATTAGGTGTGATCAATTTTCAATGATTGGTACCATAGCTTGTAGATTCTATAACCTCCAGAAAGACCAAATAATAAATGCTTATTTGGGTTATTTTTACCAAAGATATGTAGCAGTGTAAATTTTGGACAAAATGTATGAAGAAAAATTACTAATTTCCAGATTTTCATAACAGAAATAAAGAACAATGAATTAATTTTATCAAAATGTTCAGTCTTTTTTCATCTGTAGCGCAAAAAAAAAAAAAAACAAACAGTGGTGATTAAATACCACCAAAAGAAAGCTATATTTGTGTGAAAAAAGTATATACATTTCATATGGGTACAGTGTTGCATGACTGAGTAATTGTCATTCAAAATGTGAGAGCATTGAAAGCTGAAAATTGACCTTGTTGTAAGGGGGTATAAATGCCCAGTGGGCAAGTGGTTAATCAATAAAGGCATTAAATCATGGCATTGAAATAGATACTAGAGAAGTGGGCTACTTGTACCACAGTACTGCGTGTGCTGGTGGATAGACCTCAGTGGTCTCTGCTCCTGCATGCCACTTGTATATGCGAAAAACAGTGATCTCACTTCCTGTATATACAGAAAATTAGGGACTTCACTTCCTGTGTTGAAGTTCTTCATCCTGCATCAGTGATTATATTAAATTCTAGGCGTGCATACGGGGGGTGCCGGTTGGTCCTGGGCCCACCTTAATCACCCAGTGTGGTGCAGATTCCTCCTGCTGATATTTCACCAAAGCCCCCTCAAAAGGGCTCCTAAAAAAAAAAAAAAAAAAAAAAATGTAAAAAAAATAACAATTTTTAAAAAATACAAAAACAAATACTATCCACTGCTCTACTGACACTGTCCATATTTTAAAACATAAAAAAAATTGTACATTTATTTATAAGAGTGTGTGTGTGTATATATATATATATATATATATATATATATATATATATATATATATATATATATATATATATATATATATTTACTGTTTATATACCCATTTGTGTTTGAGCCTGGGCCCATCCTAATCAGGTGCAGATTCCCCCTGCTGATTGCTGATATTTCACCAAAGCCCCCTTAAGAGGGCTCCTAAAAAAAAAATTGTAAAAATAAAAAATGTAAAAAAAACAAAGATACAAAAAAAATAAGAATAAAAAAAAAAAAACTACTGACATGTCCACTACACTACTCACACTGTCCATATTTTAAAACATTTAAAAAAAATGTACATTTATTTATAAGAGTGTGTGTGTGTGTGTGTATATATATATATATATATATATATATATATATATATATATACACACACATACATATTTACTGTATATATACCCATTTGTGTTTGAGCTTTGAAGTGCACACCCTAACGCAATAAGCTGCGCACACCGATGATGGAAATATAAATACTATGGATTTTAAAATAAGAAAACTAGGTGTAGTATAATTCATAACCACCTTTCCCTTTTCATTGAATTGATAGCCTACTCAATCAATAATTGATGAGTGACTCAGCTGCCTCTATCTTGTGTTCCACAATCCTAGTAACTAATTTAGGAAACACATTAATACAGTGTCCTATTAACTGTAATCTATAGCACAGTAGACTTTGCCTTGATCCGTCTACTTTGGTCTAACTTATGCAGAAATATTGAAACAAATCTTTTTCTGTGTTAGTTCCACCTGTACTGAGACCTACCATATCATTCAACGTCATGCAAAACTCCAAATAAAGGACAAAGGAATTAAAATGAATTAAATTGAATTTAAAATTACATTTAAATTAAATTACATTTAAATGTAATTAAAGAGGTGAATGTGTGCAAGGATATCACTTTCAGGACTTCGTTTTTATGTATTACTTGTCCTAGTAGCCTTCTTAAAAATATAAATAACAAGAACTATCTGTCCTAGTAGATGTTTCAGAAACACGACCTCCAGCCTGGAAACTGTGTTTACTACTTGCAGTAGCTCCAGGCTGCCACTAAAGGCGCTGAAGAATAGATACAAGCTGCTCATTTTTCCCAATACAAAGCTTGTCTATTTTCTTCCCTGTAGCTCCCTCTAGTGGTGACCAGGAGCAGTTGCAATAGGAAGAGAAGAGTTACTTCTGCACTAAAGATCCTGTACCTGAAACACTTTTTTGTACACAAAACAGCTACCACTTGCAATTTGTATTTTTGATCAGAATGAAGAGACACATAATAATAAAGTTATAAAAGTCAGTTCATAACTCCACATGGGACAAAAAAATAGCATAGCAAGAAAAAAAAAACAATAATGTATACAATTGTGATTCAAGTAATAATGTAATTAACCACTTCTGGACCGGAAGATTTTCCCCTTTAATGACCAGGCCATATTTTGCAATTCGGCACTGCATTACGTTAATGGACAATTGCACGATCGTGCGACGCTGTACCTGAATAAAATTGGTGTGCTTTTTTTTACTACAAATAGAGTTTTCTTTTAGTGGTATTTGATCACCTCTGCGATTTTTGTTTTTGCGCTATAAACAAAAAAAGAGCGACAATTCTGGAAAAAAAATATATATTTTTCACATTCTGCTATATAACATTCTCGAAAAAAAAATAACTTAAAAAATCAAAATTTTTTAACATTTTATGCCAATTTGTTTCTGATATATTTTTGGTAAGAAAATCGCAATAAGCGTATTTTGATTGGTTTGCGCAAAAGTTATCGCGTCTACTAACTACGGGAAAGACATGTCATTTTTATTATTTTGGGTTTTTTTTACTAGTTATGGCGGCAATCTGCGATTTTCAGCGGGACTGTGACATTGCGGCGGACGGATCGGACCCCTAACTGACATTTTTGGGGGACCAGTGACATTACTACAGTAATCAGTGCTAAAAATATGCCCTGTTACTGTAATAATGACATTGGCAGGGAAGGGGTTAACATTGTGGGTGATCAAGGGGTTAAATGTGAGCCTAGGGGAGTGATTCTAACTGTGGGGGGCATGGCTTTTGAAATGATCATAGAGACATGCGACTCAATATAGAAGGATCACAGGAGCTCTGTGATCATTCCAGAGAGAAGAATGGTCGGCTGTGTTTACAAAAGCTGACCGTCCTCCCTCAGAGGGGAATGATCGCGGCTGTCAGGCGGCAATCGGAGCCCCCAGCCCCATGCATCGGAGTCCCCACTGCCAAGTGGGGGTGGGAGTGCGCCACTGGCGGCGCATGCTCGCCCCCTAGCTGCAGGCGCGTGACTGACGTAGGTCTATGTCAGTTTGAGCAGGGGGGCAGCACTGCCGCAGTAAAAAGGCGGCGGGCGGTCAGGAAGGGGTTAAATGTTACTAAAAAAATTTACCTTTCCTTTTCAATCTGCAGCGCTGTAATTTTCTGTAAAATGCAATGCCATATGGCATCCTGGAGGTGTTCTTTGGCTTACTGATTCTTCCAGAAGTCTGCACTAAGACACAGGTCAGATTTTGGGCATGTAACGAAAATGTCATTCTTTTTGAGATACTCCCAAAGGGAAATCATGTCTAAAGAGATGCAGACCCTACAGATTCCTTCCCCACATGGACACAGACAAACTAACCGATATTTCTTCAGAATAACCAACGGTAGGATTCTGCAACAAAATTTGTTAAAATCCCTGCAATGTACAGAGATTACTCAGAGGGGAATGTTTTTCACTCTTTAAAATACACTACACATCAAATCTGTTTTATAGTTTTGGATATCCACAGTCTGATTTTGTTGCCTTCTTTGTATAGATCTGAAAAACTCCGCTGAAAATAAAATGATTCTTTGACCCCTGATTAGCTAAAAGAAACCTTTAGTAAGACAGTATACAGGCTGCCATTGAGTTCCTAACCTCCATGGCGGTATTCCCGAGTGTGGCTCGGGGTGGGATTTCACTGCCATAAGCAGTAACCCTGAGCCACACTCGGGGTACCGCCAGGAAGCATCGCTGGATCCTTGTAGAGGTTACTTACCTTGTCGCCGGGATCCAGCGATGTGTCCCTTCGGCATACGGCGGCCGGATCTTCCGCCCGATGCTTGTAAGCCCCAGCTTCCGTCTCCTGCGACGTGACGCTCGCAGGGGGGGGGGTGGAACCGGCGGCAAATTTGAAAAGTAAAAAACACAAACACACTGATTTCATTACAAAATAAAGTAAATTGATATTAGATTGCCCCCCAGTGCCCTTTCCTGCAGTTTTACTGTACTTATATACACACACATATATATATATATATATATATATATAATGTGTGTGTATATACAGTATATATACTTTAACTTATTTATAGTCATTTATTATATTATAATTTTTGATTTTGTGTTTCAAACTTTATCATATGATATCATAGATGTTATAAAGAAGAACGCACAGTAAAAAAAAAAAAAAATCATATGTAAATAATTGGTTTGGGCTGCTCATTGTTTAAGAATTACTAGCAAAATAATTGTACCGCTTTCAGCACCTAAAATCGGAAAGAATCATACCGCCAGGCAGGTTAAAGAAGAACTACACTCACCGGCCACTTTATTAGGTACACCTTGCTAGTACCGGGTTGGAACCCCTTTTGCCTTCAGAACTGTGTTAATTCTGGCATAGATTCAACAAGGTGTTGGAAGGATTCCTCAAAGATTTAGCTCCATAGTGACATGATAGCATCACACAGTTGCTGCAGATTTGTCGGCTGCTCATCCATGATGCCAATCTCCCGTTCTACCACATTCCAAAGGTGCTCTATTGGATTGAGATCTGGTGAGTGTGGAGAACATTGGAGTACAGTGACCTCATTGTCATGTTCAAGTGAGATGATTTGAGATTTGTGACATGGTACTTTATCCTGCTGGAAGGAGCCATCAGAAGATGAGTACACTGAGGCATCAGAAGATGGGTACAATGTAGTCATAAAGGGATGGACATGGTCAGCAACAATACTCAGGTAGACTGTGGTGTTTAAACAAAGTTTTTTGGTACTAAGGGGCCCAAAGTGTGCCAGGACAATATCCCCCACACCATTACACCACCACCAGTTTGTATAGCTGAAATTGCATTGCATTGGAACTGAAATGGTGGAGGACCCTTTATTTGGTCCGCACCTCAATTGGATTGCATGGTGTTCAGACCCATGCAATCCGATCCCTGGCCAATTTCACAGTTCGCACTGCATTCTACAAACTGATTTGGGGTGTCATTAAGATTACATTGACACCCGCAGTGGTTAGCAGAGAGCAGTGTGAAGTGCCTGCGAGTCAGATGTGATGCAGGAACCCACACAGAAATTGTGGTGGTTCCCGCATCACATCAGTGTGAACCCAGCCTGAATGTACTCACAAGGATTACATATAGAGGTGTCAAACACAAGGCCGTGGCCCTCGCACCTCTCCTGCAGCTACAGGAGAGTTCTAGCCCGCCTTTGATCCTCCTCTAGACCCTGCACTTTCTTCTTCCCAGCAACGCCCCAGCTTCTTCCCAGCAGCAGCACAAGGTAAGGGAGGGTGGGAAACTCTTAAATTCTGATGGTGGGGGCTGGGGGGGCTCTTGACATCTGATGTAAGAGGGGTGGGGTGCTCTGGACATCTAATCTTACAGATTCAACCAGCCCTTTGGGGGCAATCATAATGCTGATGCGGCCCAAGAAGAAACCGAGTTTGACACCCCTGCACTAGAGAAAAAAAATAAATGTGATGGTAGCCATTAAACATTCAGTCTCTTTCTTTGTGTACCGGAGACTTCAAAGAAGATCTCAACGTGTCTCCTTCTATTCTTTGGCGCAATAGCACATACTTCTTATCCTTGAAACGAACTCGAGATCAACTGGAACCGTTCTTGCAAGAATTTTCTAACCAGTGTGGACACTATTGTTTTCAATGTCTGGTGTGCTCATAAAGCGTACAGTAGAGGCACGTTGCTACAGTTAGCGGCAAGAGAGAGGAGGAGGATGCAAGGTGTCGACTCATTGCTGTCACAAATTAAATCCTTAGAGGTACAGTACAATCTAAAACTTCACCCACTTCTACCCTTACTGAAAATAATTTGCGGTGTAGGCAACAACTCCTGCTACTTCTGTTGAATGAACAGGAGAAAGCATTAAAGACTGCAAAAGCGACATGTTATGCCCAAGGTAACAGAGCAAGCAAACTCTTGGCCAGCATGCTGAGGACAAGGCAACCAAAGTCCTGGCCTCCCTTTGTAGTGGATCCGGTAAGGAATTCACAGGTCTCCCATCCAACTGATATTGCTAATGCTTTCCAGAAGTACTACTCCACATTATACAAATTAAAGGATTATCCTACCACTGCCCAGCCTACGGATGCTGCTATCTCTGCATTTCTAGATACATACAACTTCCCATAGTAGACCCCACCGTGTAAGCCAAACTCAATGCACCTATTACCTCTTCTGAAATCCTTTAATTTTTTTTCTTGAGTTGAGCCCAAATCTATGTTTAATTTAAACAGACAGTTCATGAATACTGTATGGTGTTTTGGTGTACATGGCATGCTTTCCTTGTTGTTTCTCCTTTCTTTTCCTTCTCTTCTGTTTCAGTCTTTGTTTTCCATAGTAATGGGGAATGTCTGTTCTTGGATGTTTTTCTCTTTTGAAAGCCCCTCTGTCCAGTTGAGAGAGATTATGAGTGGGCTTGGTTCTTAATACACTATATTGTCACAAGTATTGTGACACCTGCCTATACACGCACATGAACTTTCATGGCATCCCAGCCTTAGTCCGTAGGAGTCAATATTGAGTTGGCCCATCCTTTGCAGCTATAACAGCTTCAACCCTTTTGGGAAGGCTGCCCATAAGGTTTAGGAGTGTCTATGGGAATGTTTGACCATTCTTTCAGAAGCACATTTGTGAGGTCAGGCACTGATGGTGGAAAGAAGGCCTGGCTCACAGTCTGCGCTCTTATTCATCCCAAAGGTGTTCTATCGAATTGAGGTGCACAAAGCAAGGTCCATAAAGACATGGATGAGCGAGTTTGGGGTGGAGGAACTTGACTGGCCTGGACAGAGTCCTGACCTCAACCTGATAGCACACCTTTGGGATGAATTAGTCCAGAGACTGTGAGCCAGGCCTTCTCGTCCATCATAAGTGCCTGACCACACAAATGCGCTTCTGGAAGAATGGTCAAACGTTCCCATAGACACACTCCTAAACCTTGTGGACAGCCTTCCCAGAAGAGTTGAAGCTGTTATAGCTGCAAAGGGTGGGCCAACTCAATATCGAACCCTATGGACTAAGACTGGGATGCTAATAAAGTTCATCTGCATGTAAATACTTTTTTACAATATAGTATATATTGTATTATGTATGCCTTATTTTCCTTACCTGAGAGCGGTGTGCTCATTACCACATTGTCAAATGCGATGTCCAGTTGTGTCTGGTGTATTTTATTTTCTTTCTTTGTAAAAATTCAATAACAATGATTGGGTCATAAAGATATGAGTGCCTATGAATCCCTGGCCATAGAGATGAGGCATCCATTTTCTTTTTGAAGTCTTTGCAATACGATGGACTTTATTTGCCTTCATGTTGCTGCACTTTGTTCTTAAAAATGGACAATACAGTTGACTGTTGTTACTGCCCTTGTATTCATTCTCAGGCCTTTGGGCCCATGTATCTGCACTATTTTTTTATTCAAATAAAGTACTTGTGGAATATATATAAAGAAATGAGTGACCAGCAACTGTTCAGTATGAAGAAGTGAGTCAAAGGTTTTATGAAGAAAAGCTTTGTAATGGTTTTTCCTGAATGTTAGAGTAAAGTAATGTATGTAGGAGATTGTTGACCCGGATCCATAATCCGTTTACCTTTGGACACCAGATATGTGGCATAGTGCCCTCCTGGAGGCATGCTCGGTAACACGTAGAGGGATGATTTGGTATAAAGTAGGCCAGAGAGGCTGGTATAAAATAAGGCATAAGATTTTGTGTTTGGATTCCAAGCAGAAACAAGGTGCAGTCATTGAGTTCTTGATGAAGGAGGGATGCAGGCTGTCTGACATCCACAGAAGGCTACAGACAGGGCCGGACTGGGAATAAAATTCAGCCCTGGAAATATTTTCATACCAGCCCCATAGCATTATTATACCAGCTCAACAGCATGTCATTATATTCTTGTTCATAAAAAGGAAAACCATGCATTTTTAAGCACATCTGAAGAGTATATTATAGATAAGACAGATATGAAAGCATATAGGGCTTTATATATATTAACTCTGGTTCAAAGTGGAAAAAGTGCCATACATGGTACAGGAGGTGGTCATAGGCTGTGTGGACATGGCACAGGAGATTTAAGAGGCTGCGAGCATTGTACAGGAGGATATGTCAGAGGCTGGGGGCATAGTACAGGAGATGCAGGGGCTGCGGGCATGGTACAGAGATGTCAGAGGTTGCAAGCATGGTACAGGAGATGCAGGGGCTGTGGGCATGGTACAGGAGATGCAGAGGCTCTGGACATGGTACAGGAGATGCAGGGGCTGCGGGCATGCAGAGGCTTCGGCATGGTACAGGACATGCAGAGGCTGCGGCATGGTACGGGAGATGCAGAGGCAGCAGACAAGGTACAGGAGATGCAGAGGCAGCAGACAAGGTACAGGAGATGCAGAGGCTGCGGGCATGGTACAGGAGATGCAGAGGCTGCGGGCATGGTACAGGAGATGCAGGGGCTGCGGGCATAGTGCAGGAGATGCAGGGGCTGCGTGCATGGTGCAGGAGATGCAGGGGCTGCGGGCATGGTGCAGGAGATGTGGGGCTGCGGGCATGGTGCAGGAGATGCAGAGGCTGTGGGCATGGAGCAGGAGATGCAGAGGCTGTGGGCATGGAGCAGGAGATGCAGAGGCTGAGGGCATGGAGCAGGAGATGCAGAGGCTGAGGGCATGGTGCAGGAGATGCAGAGGCTGAGGGCATGGTGCAGGAGATGCAGGGGCTCTGGGCATGGTACAGGAGATGCAGGGGCTCTGGGCATGGTACAGGAGATGCAGGGGCTGCAGGCATGGTACAGGAGATGCAGGGGCTGCAGGCATGGTACAGGAGATGCAGGGGCTGTGGACATGGTACAGAGGATGCAGACATGGTACAGGAGAAGGAAGGCCGGCTGTGTTTACAACAGCTGACCGTTCTACTCTCTCAGCGGGGAACAATCGCGGGTGTCAAGATGGCAACCGGAGCCGCTTGCCCTGTGCATCGGCTTTCCCGCTGACGAGCGCTCGCCCTCTAGCTACCTGGGCGACATATAGCTACGGCGGTTTGCCCAGGAACGGCTGCCTGCCACAGTATAACTGCAGCAAGCGGACGTAAATTGGTTAAAGACCTCCAACATTGAGTTCAGTGAAGGCAATAAAGACCCCTCCCCCCAGCATTGATGTCAGTGGATGCAATAAAGACCCCCCAGCATTGATGTCAGTGGATGCAATAAAGACCCCCCAGCATTGATGTCAGTGGACTAATTAATACCTGCAGCATGGATGACAGTGGATGCATTAAAACCCCCCATTATTGATGTCAGTGAACGCAGTAAAGACCCCCAGGTTTGATGTCAGTGGATGCAGTAAAGACCCCAAGCATTGATGTCAGTGGACATAATAAAGACCCCCCATTATTGATGTCAGTGGACACAGTAAAGACCCCCAGCATTGATGTCAGTGGACATAATAAAGACCCCCCATCATTGATGTCAGTGGACGCATTAAAGACCCCCAGCATTAATGTCAGAGCACGCATTAAAACCCCCAGCATTGAGGTCAGTGCACGCATTAAAATGCCCAGGAATGATGTCAGTGGATGCATTAAAACCCCCAGCAATGATGTCAGTGGATGCATTAAAACCCCCAGCAATGATGTCAGTGGATGCATTAAAACTCTCCAGCATTGATGTCTATTGATGCATTAACCACTTCTGGACCGGAAGGATTTGCCCCCTTAATAACCAGGCCATATTTTGTGATTCGGCACTGCGTTAATTTAACGAAGAATTGCGCAGTCCTGCAACGCTGTACATGAATAAAAATGATGTCCTTTATTTCCCACAAATAGAGCTTTCTTTTGGTGGTATTTGATCACCTGTGCGATTTTTATTTTTTGATGTCAGTGGACACATTAAAACCTGCAGCATGGATGAAAGTGGATGCATTAAAACCCCCCATTATTGATGTCAGTGGACGCATTAAAAAACTCCCCCCAGCATTGATGTCAGTGGACATAATAAAGACCCCCCAGCATTAATGTCAGTGGACGCCATAAAGACCCCCTAGTATTAGTGTCAGTCTACGCAAAAAAGACTCCCAGCATTGATGTCAGTGAATGCAAAAAAGACCCCCCCCCCCCAGCATTGAAGTGAGTGGACGCATTAAAGACCCCCAAGCATTGGTGTCAGAGGCTGCATTATCAACCCCTAGCACAGGTGCCAGTATTATTAAACCCCTCCCCCACATTAATTAACCCCAGCAATTATGTCAGTGGATGCATTAACCCCCTCCCCCCCCCCAGGATTGATGTCAGGGAAGGCATTAAAATTTCCCAGCATTGACGTCTGTTGATGCATTAAACATCCCCCCCCAGCATTGATGTCAGTGGACCCATTAAAGACCCCGAGCATTGGTGTCAGTCGACGTAAAAAAGAACCCCCAGCACTGATGTCAGTGCACGCATTAAAACTCCCAGCGCCGATGTCAGTGGACGCATTAAAACCCCCCAGCATTGCTGTCAGCGGACACAAAAAAGACCCCTAGCATTAATGTCAGTGGATGCATTAAACCCCCCAGTATTGATGTCATTGGACGCATTAAACCCCCCAGTATTGATGTCATTGGACGCATTAAACCCCCAGTATTGATGTCATTGGACGCATTAAACCCCCAGTATTGATGTCATTGGACGCATTAAACCCCCAGTATTGATGTCATTGGACGCATTAAACCCCCCAGTATTGATGTCAGTGGACGCATTAAAACCCTGCAGTATTGGTGTCATTGGACGCATTAAACCCCCCAGTATTGATGTCAGTGAACGCATTAAACCCCCCAGTATTGATGTCATTGGACGCATTAAACCCCCCAGTATTGATGTCAGTGAACGCATTAAACCCCCCAGTATTGATGTCAGTGGACGCATTAAAACCCTGCAGTATTGGTGTCATTGGACACATTAAAGATCCCCCAGTATTGATGTCAGAGTCTGCATTATTAACCCCTAGCACAGGTGTCAGTATAATTAACCCCCTTTCCCACATTGGTGGTCAATGGCATTGAAATGTAACCCATTCCACCAATGTGGGGGGAGGGGGTTATTAATACTGACAGTACCACAAATGCAGAAGAGGGGAGGTGGGTTAAAATTAGTGGCGATCGACGGATATCGTTTTTTTAATGCCAATACTGATATTTTGGTGATCGGATATTGGTATTTTTTTATTCTTTTTTTTTCTGCAGGTAATCCTTGTGGAGGGATCTGGGTGTCTTAAAGACCCCAACCCCCCCCCCCCCCCAGCACCGAAAAGCATTCAAAACACCAAGTTTGGCTGTTTTGAATGCAGTCAGTTTTTTTTAATTCGGCGTCAAGTACCCAGGGGGATGGAGAGCACAGGGGAGGGGGGGGGGGGACTGGAGAGCACTGTCTGGGGGGAACTGGAAATCACTAAGGGGGGAGCCAGGGAGCTGGAGAGCACTGGGGGAGCCAGAAAGCATGGGGGGGGGGAGAGATGAAAAGCACTGTGGAGAGCTGAAGAGCACCGGGGGGGGCAAAGGGCACGGGGGGGCTTAAGGGCACTGGGGGGACTAAAGAACAATGGGGGGGGGCTAAGGAGCACTGAGGGGGGGGAGGGGCATTATTACATTCAGAGTATAGCACTGGTACAGGTAGGTGTCCTTCCGGGTCCGCAGTTTGCCCTTACTGTCAGTCAGTGGCCAGCAGCAGCAGCAGCCGAGGAGATGACCCAATCAGGTAGCGGGGAGGGCCGGCCGCAGTTTGCCTGGAGACACTGTGACTGGCTATCAGCAGCAGTAACAGCCGGGAGATTATCAACCAATGAGGCAGCGGAAGCGTCATTGGAGGGCGGGGCCGGCCGCATGAACGTGATGACGCGGGGGTGCGGTAACCGAAACGGTTACCGCCCCCTTCCGCGTCATCATCACTATGTTATGTGTGCTATGGGGTATAGGAGAGTGTTGGGAGACGCATGGAGTGTGCTATGGGGTATGAGGAGAGGGGTGGGTCTGAGGAAGAGGGAGGTTCTAAGGAAAGGGGGGGTCAAAAGAAGAGAGGGGGTGAGGAAGAGAGGGGGTTCTCTACTAAGACAGATAAATTCTTTTTACTGCACAGCCTGCAAAGGGGAATTAGTGACAAAGGACAATAATGATCCTGAAGACCCCTATATATCTAACATCAGCTCTTTTTATTGGAAATGTCACAATGGGGGTACAGGGTCAGAGCCAACAGCCCCCCTTATGGGCGCCCCCCCTCCCCCACCCAGGCACCATAGCAGCTGCATGGACTGCGGTGGCAATTGTTACTTCACTGCATACAAAATCCATGAGACCCCCTCTTTTCAATCAACGGGTGTCCTCATTTCTGAGCATACATCCCCTCCCCCACCACTATTATTGATGCATAACATATATTTTTAAAGTCATTTTATTGTTGGCTATTTTTAATTACAATGTATTTTTACTCATGGATTTTCATAAATATACATTAAAAATTATTGTATAAGTGTCGGTTCACATTTCTGCGATGCGGGAACGCTGCGAATATACAGCGTGTTCCCGCATCGCATCCGCACCCCTGGCAGTTCACACTGCCATATGCCATACACTGGGGGTGTCAATTAAAAGTTAACGACACCCCCAGATCAGATGGCATATCAGAGTGCAATCTATAAGTTGGCACAGAATCGGATCACACTAGTGTGATCCACCATGCCATCCGATTCTGCTGCTGACCAAATAAAGGGTTCTGTGCGAGATCGGTGCGATTGCGGTGGGAATTCAGTCATACAATCTGTATGGGTGAATCTGCAGCGCACAGAGATGGCATGTTATTTTAGGAGCAGTGCGCTCAGAATTACATGCCATCTCTGTGATGGCAGAAATGTGAAGCGGCACTAAGCCAACATTTATGGTTTTGCTGTTGTTTTGGCTAAAGTGGTGAAGGGTTCACCCAGAGGGGGGCTTTAGCAGAGAAATGCTTTATAAATGCAAGAAAGTCATGGAAATAAAAAAATAAGATGGAAATGTAGAAAATAAATGTCTGCTTTCATGGTAAAATAAATCAATAAATAAAAAGAGAATAGACTGACAGGCTGATGGGAAAAGCACTGATATATTTACTGGGAGACTTTAACAAGGATTACCAATGACATTTTCTGGGCTCCAAATTATATAAGCCTGGGGGGGGGGGGGGGGTAGGTGAGGAGATGGGGGGGGGTGAGGAGATGTGGGGGGGGGTGAGGAGATGGGGTTCTAGGGAAGAGAGCAGAGGGGTAGGTGAGAGGGCTCTAAGGATGAGGAGGAGAGGAGAGGTGTGAGGAGGAGAGAGGGAAGGTCTTGGGCTGAGTTCTCCCCCCTTGTACTTACCACACCGGGAAGCATAGTTTTCCTCCCTCCAGCCATGTGACCACAGGGGATAGAAGGAGGACGGGCAGCCTTCCCTCACTGTACAGCGGCGCTCTCTATTTCCACCTGCAGGCTGGAGGGAGGAGAAAGTCTAATCCTCTCCCCAGCTCTGTCACTCCTATCAGTAAGCATCGGCAAAGAGCGGCCTCACTGGCAGCGCGCGGAGGTGGGCTTGCGCTTCCTCTGATTGGTGCAGGGGGCAGGCGGATCATGTGACGTATTTAACACGCGGAGGCGGAGCGGCGCCATTTTTACTTTTGGTTGCCAGGGAGCGGGAGTGTCTCCTGTCACTGCCGTCACAGCGCCCAAAAGCGGATTTTTCTGACACTACAGCCACAGCTTCTACAGTATATCTAATCATCTGTATCCAGGAGAGACAGTAAGTGTCATTAGCTGTCATGTCACCTTACCAGTGAGGTTGGGTCCAGTGTCTGGATATGTGTGTGTGTGTGGGGGGGGGGGGGGGACAATAGAGACCTGGACCCGATTTGTACTGTAAATGATCTGTCAGTGTTTTCTCTCCTCCCTTCTAGTTGGAGGGAAGAGAAATCACTTTTTCACACTCAGGATCAGAGCTGCCATTAGAAATCACAGGGGCCCAGAACAGCCTCCTGACAGGGGCCCCAAACAGATTACCTGACAGGGCCCCCCCCCCCCTCACAGTTCAAATCTTTTCCCAACTCACTTCCCACCCCAATTCCCCTCCTAGCAGAAATCTTGGCAGTGAAAGGTTTAATGGTTTTCTTTAACTTTTTAGGTTTATTAACCACTTAAGCCCCGGAAGATTTTACCCCCTTCCTGACCAGGGGGTATTTTGCGATTCGGCACTGCGTGACTTTAACGGACAATTGCGCGGTCGTGCGACGCTGTACCTAAACAAATTTGATGTCCTTTTTTTCCCACAAACAGAGCTTTCTTTTGGTGGTATTTGATCACCTGTGCGATTTTTTTGATCATGCGCTATAAACAAAAAAAGAGCGACAATTTTGCAAAAATAATATTTTTCACATTTTTTTATATGAAATTCCCCCCAAAAAAATGTAAAAATCTAAATTTTTTAACATTTTCGGCCAATTTGTTTTATGCTACATATGTTTGGTAAAGAAAATCGCAAAAAGCGTATTTTGATTGGTTTGCGCAAAAGTTATCGCGTTTACTAACAAAGGGAAAGATTTTTGTCATTTTTGGTGTTTTTTTTTTTAACGCGTAATGGCGGTGATCTGCGATTTTTTTTTGCGGGACTGCGACATTGCGGCGGACAGATCGGACCCTTGACTGACATTTTTGACACTTTTGGGGTTACCAGTGACATTTCTATAGTAATCAGTGCTATAAATATGCACTGTTACTGTAAAAATGACACTGGCAGGGAAGGGGTTAACTGTATTGGAGAGAGAGGGGTTAAGTGTGTCCTAGGGGCGTGCTTCTAACTGTGCAGGGACATGGCTACTACTGTAAAAACAGAGATCAACGGTCCTACATAGTAGAACCGTCTGATCTCCATTTTTACACAGGGGAGAATGACAGGCGGCTTGTTTACATAAGCCGCCTGCCTTTCTCCCTCTCTACCGACCATTGCAGTGTGACCTGCGGACATCGGGTCCGCCGGTCACACGCACGGACTCCTCAGTGAACGAGCCGGGGGGGGGGGGCGCGTGCTCGCCCGATATTGGCTCACAAGCCGGTCACAGGCTAATGACGTATATATACGTCACTTTGCCTGGCCAGGGCTGACTGCTGCAGTATATTTACTTGCGGCGGCCGGCAAGCGGTTAAGCACAAACAGTTACTGTGATTTTTAATCTTGCACAGTATTATTTCTGAGGGGAGCGCAGCCCCTGGTGGAGTCTTTTTTCTTTAGTACATAACTGTTAGAGCCATAATTTGGGGAAACAATTGTGCTAGTAGCAGCTTCCAAGGTCAGCTATACCAGTAATAAGAGCCTAAACACAGGATTCTCATTGTATGGAAAAAGAAGAGCACAGGTAATACTGGTAAATGCTCCTTTCACCTCTGCCTGGCCGATTTTGGGAAGACCTTTCAGAGTTCAGTTCCTCCTTAAATGATGGCGTTACTGTTTCACTGTTCAGGGTTTGTATATAAAGTACGTTTCTGCTCTAGTATGATGGGGAATCGCTCACATATATAAATAGGGAAAGGGGAGTTGTAGGTTTCAGGACAAGGTGTCACATGCTTGTGATGAATACAACCTACTCAGGAAAAGCCATTTCTCTTTTTGGTAACTGAGGATCAACTATGTAATTCATGACATAACTATCATATACTTAAAGGGATCAATCCACTAAAAAGTCAAATTTACATTCTAGGTGTATCCTGGTGGGTTGGGTCATTTTGCCTTCTTATATGGCTACTCCAAGATCTTCTTATAATAAATTTCAAATGACATTCCACTAGAAAGGTGAGAATCAATGGGTCAGATGAGGAGCACTGATTTTCTAAGCCAAGCCTTACACAGAGCGAACTTCTTTCCTGAGACCATGGGTTGCAATAAAGAAAATCAATTGATTTCCCCATCAACACCGACTTTCACAGAGCCATTGTGTTCTCCTGGCGGGGGAAGCTGTCCGCACTGAGAGAACACAGTGATTTTTGCTAGCAGCTATAACAGCCACTAGCAATAATCGCCTATAAACTCGGACAGGCTGGTTGTACCCAGGTTGATCGATCAACTAGGATACATTCAGCCTGCCCATACATGGTTCCGATCTCGGCCGGTTCCTGCTAGTTACTTAGCTGTCCAGTTGGTTCTCTGACTTCTATACAATGGGAGTCACAGCCTTAGAGCAACAAGTGACATCAGAAAATCTTTGCATGTGTTTCTGGGTCAGTGGCTCAGAAAGTGCTAAAGCCCAAAAAATGAATTTCTGTACACAGGCTCCAAACAACTCTGTTTTGAGGTGGGGGAGGGGGGGGGGGTAAAAAAAAATGCATACTTCCAGATCGGTGGTCTTTAGGAGTTATGAATGCCATTATGTCAGTGGAAGGAATGGGGTCCTTGTGTTAATAGGAAAAGGTGGCCCAGCATTGGTGTTCTATGAGACTCAACTTGCAGACTTCATCCCCTGTGCTTTCCCTCATAGGGAGGTCACAACCAGGCCTATAAGCACCATTGGAAAGGAGTTCATGCCACCTGAGGGTGTCTGATATAATGCCAGGTGCTGGAACGATCTGCCTTCCACCCTCAGACTTTCTGAATACAGTAGCTTGCAATGAGAAAGCTCTGCATGTAGGACCTTCTCACAGGGGCTGGTCTATGGCAACCACCTTGCCATAGTTTGGGGACCTTTGGCTTAAGCCTTGTTCCCACAGGCATTAGCTTGAGTAAGATCAGTATATGCTGCAAACTTCTTCCCAACTTCTAGCAAAGCACTCCAGTTTAGAGAGGTGATACACACATCACAGAGAGCTGACTGTCACATTAACCTCCCTGGGGGTATTCCCGAGTGTGGCTCGGGGTTAACTTTCAGTACCAAAAGCAGTAACCCAGAGCCACACTTGGGATTACCACAGAATGTTATTCACCTTCCCTGCGATCCCCCGCCGTCCCCCCTGCCATCCTCCCCGTCGTCCTCATACTCTCTCCCCGCTCTGTGCTCGGCCGATTGCTGGCACTTGCCTTCCGGTTCTCTTCCCTGCGAGCGTTGCGATGCAGGGGGGTGGAACCGGCGGCAAATTCAAGTGTAAATACACCAAATGACATGATACAAAGCTGTGATCCTAACGGATTACACTGTATCATCCCATTTAACCACAGAATTTCACCGGGTGACTTTTCCAGTGCCCTGCCTGTGCTTTTCCAGTGCTTTGTGCCCAGAAAATAGAGAACGACCATGGCGTCCAAAAAGCGTTCTTTTTGCGCAAAAGCACTTTTAGACGAACTGGAAAACAGCGACAGCGAAACGGAGTTACTTGAAGAACTGAGCGATAGCGATTTGTGGGAAAATTCGTCATCGGGTACGGAAAGTGACGATAGCGACGATTCTGATGTCTCTTTCTAGCACATAGCTTGTGGAATTTGGGAAGTATATCAAATGATTCTTCAGAATTTTCAACAGAGTTTTGTGCCAGAAAGAGACATCGGAATCATCGCCGTCGTCACTTTCCGTACCTGATGACGAATTTTCCCACGAATCGCTATCGCTCAGTTCTTCAAGTAACTCCGTTTCGCTGTTGCTGTTTTCCAGTTCGTCTAAAAGTGCTTTTGCGCAAAAAGAAAACTTTTTGGACGCCATGGTCGTTCTCCATTTTCCAGGCACAAAGAACTGGAAAAGCACAGGCAGGGCACTGGAAAAGTCACCAGGTGAAATCCTGTGGTGAAATGGCATGATACAGTGTAATCCGTTAGGATCACAACTTTGTATCATTTCATTTGGTGTATTTAAATTTTTGAATTTGCCGCCGGTTCCACCCCCCTGCGTCGCAACGCTCGCAGGGAAGGGAACCGAAAGACAGGTGTCAGCATCGGCCGAGCACACAGCGGGAGGACAGCGGGGGGAGGACGGCAGGGGAGGACAGCAGGGGATGGCAGGGGAAGGTGAGTTTTAAAATATAAAAGAACAGATTTGCATGCAAAACAATGTAGCGCTTTTAGCACAGTAATCTGTACATAATTAGACCGCCAGAGAGGTTAAACATGCTTCTAGTAGAATTGGGGGAGCTTCAGCACTTATTGCTGTGTAGGAAAATGGTGGTTGCTTGCTGAAGCTTGCTAGCAGCTTGTTTAAATGACATTTTCATTAGGATTTAGGTTTGCCCTGCCCAAAGCTTAACCACTTGCCCACCGCCCATCGCATATATACTGCGGCAGGCTGGCTCAGCTGCGCCAATCGCCGTACCTGTACAGCGGTTTGCGGGAGCACTCCTGGGGGGAGAGCCCATGCCGCCGCTGGCACGCACCCACCCCCACTAGGCAGCAGGGATGCCGATCCACAGGGCCGGTGGCTGTGATTGCCGCTGTGCACCCGTGATGGCTCCCCGCTGATAGAGAACACCAGTCAGCTGTTGTAAAGACAGTAGACCGTTCTTCTCTCTGAAATTTTCACAGAGTGCCTGTGATTCTCCCATATAGGATCAAATGTCTCTGAGTTCATTTAACAAGCCCATCCCCCATACAGTTAGAAAACACTCCCCTAGGCTCACACTTAACCCTTTGATTACCCCTGGGTTAACCCCTTCCCTGCTCGTGTCATTATTAAAGTAACAGTGCATATTTTTAGCACTGATTACTGTAGTAATGTCACTGGTCCCCTCAAAAGTGTCAAAAATGTCAGTTAGGGGTCCAATCTGTCCACCGCAATGTCGCAGTCCCGCTAAAAATCGCAGATCACCGCCATTGCTAGTAGAAAAAAAAAATGACATAAATCTTTCCCCTAGTTTGTAGACGCAATAACTTTTGCGCAAAGCAATCAAAATGCACTTATTGGGATTTTTTTTTTTACCAAGAATATGTAACAGAATACAAATTGATGCTAAAATGATGAAAACAATTGATATTTTATTCTTTTTTTGGAAATGTTATATAGAAGAAAATGAAAAATATTGTTTTTTTTTTTTTTAAGTGCCGGTGTTCCGTGAGAATTACCTACCCGTGAGAAAAACCTACCCCCGTCACTTCTGGTTCACGGCAGTCTGTGTAACGCGAGCAGTTACATTAAAACAGCTGTGCTGCACTATGAGTCATCTCCGCTCCTGTCCCGGTCACTTCCCTGCTCGCGGCTACTAAATATAAAAGCGGCGGCGGCTGTGTGAAAAGATAAATCACGGAGCCGCCAGCCGCTTTTATATTTACTAGCCAAGATCAGGGAAGTGACCGGGACAGGAGCGGAGATGACTCATAGTGCAGCACAGCTATTTTATGTCATCGCCGCGTCGGTAGGTTTTTTTAACGGACACCGAGATCGTTTCAGACTAGTCTGATCCTCAGCTCTTCCATTAGGTATCCGGGGCTGTGAGCATGCGCACTGCTGCGCTGCTCAGCTGTTCCTGGCCGGAAGTGACGAGGGGTAGGTTTTTCTCACGGGGTAGGTAATTCTCATGTTACACCGGTTCACATTTGTGTGATCACAGAGATCACATGTAATTCGGAGCGCACTGCTCCTAAAATTACATGCGATCTCTGTGCGGTACAGTTTGTATGGCTGAATTTGCACCGCAATCGCACCTAACCCGCACAGGACCCTTTTTTTGGTCTGCAGCAGAATCGGATCGCATGGTGGTTCACACTAGTGCGATCCGATTCTGTGCGAACTTTCAGATCGCACTGCGATATGCAATCTGATCTGGGGGTGTTGTTAACGGTTAATTGACACCCCCAGCGTGTCGCATATGGCAGTGTGAACTGCCAGGGGTGCGGATGCGATGCGGGATCACGCTGTATATTCGCAGCGTTCCCACATCGCAGAAATGTGAACCGGCACTTAAAGGCTTTTAAAGCATTGCCTATGGACAATTGTAGGTAGCGCAGTTTGTCACCATTTCACAAGCATGCACATGACAAGTTTGGTATCTATTTACCTGATGCAACATTATCTATTATATTTTAGCAAACAAAAAAAAAAAATGTGTATTAAAAAAAAAAAATCAGACCTCTGTCTGATCAGCTGTCTTGTAGGGCAGAGGAGGGATCGACGATCTAACAGACCCTTGATTTCTCCACGAGGAGTGCCTGTCACCGGCCAAAGCTATCACAGGGGGTCTTGTCCACCCCTTGTAATAGCAATAAAGTTCAATGAAAAAATATATTTTAACCACTTCCATACCAGGCCATTTCTGGCACTCCGCTCCTACATGTAAAATTCATCATTTTTTTGCTAGAAAATTACTCGTAACCCGCAAACTTTATATATATATTTTTTTTAGCAGAGACCCTAGGGAATAAAATGGTGGTCATTGCAACTTTTTTATGTCACACGGTATTCGTGCAGAAATTTTTCAGATGCGCTTTTATGGGAAAAAAAAACTTTCATAAATAAAAAAAAAAAAAAAACACTACAGTTAGCCCAATTTTGTTGTATAATGTGAAAGATTATGTTATGTCGAGTAAATAAATACCTAACATGTCAGGCTTTAACCACCTCAATACTGGGCACTTAAACCCCCTTCCTTCCCAGACCAATTTTCAGCTTTTAGCGCTGTTGCATTTTGAATGACAATTGCTCGGTCATGCAACACTGTACCTAAACCAAATTTATGTCATTTTTTCCCCACAAATAGAGCTTTCTTTTGGTGGTATTTGATCACCGCCAGGTTTTTTCTTTTTTGGTGCACAAATAAAAAAAGACCCAAAAGTTTGAAAAAAAAAAAAGTTTTTTTGTTTAGGTTATAAAATTTTGTAAATAGATACGTTTTTTCCTGCACTGATGAGCACTGATGACGCCGCACTGACAGGCACTGATGAGGAGACACTGATGGGGTGGCACTGATGGGATGGCACTGATATGCAGCACTGATGGGCACTGATAGGTAGCACTGATATGCAGCACTGATGGGCACTGATATGTGGCACTGATAGATAGCACTGATATGCAGCATTGGTGGGTACTGATAGGCATCCCTGATGGGCACTGATAGGCAGCACTGATGGGCACTGATAGGCGGCACTGATGGGTGGCACTGATCGGCACTGATGGGGGGCACTGATGGGCACTGATAGGCAGCACTGGTGGGCAATAATGGGCACTGGTGGGCAGCACTGATAGATGGCAATAACGGGCACTGGTGGGCAGCACTGATAGATGGCATTGGTGGGCAGCACTGATAGGGGGGCACCACTGGCAGGCTCTCTGAGCCCTGTTTGCCATCCCTGGTGGCCATGGTGGGCATCCCTGGTGGTCATGGGTGGGCATCCCTGGTGGCTCTAGTGGCACCCCCTCCCCCCAGGGCTGCACTGGTAATCAATCATCTGATTACCAGCACAGACCCCCCCTGTGATCAGTGAGTAATTAGAAATACTCACTGATCACCCCGGCTGCAGAATCGATCCTCTCCTCTTCTCCTCACTGACAGGATCTGTCAGGAGGAGAAGAGATCGAAGCCGTTACAACGGCTGTATTGACATTACATGACGGCTGTGATTGGAAACAGCCGTCATGTGATCAGGAGGGCCAATCACAGGGCCCTCCTGCCGAGTCTTGTTGCTCTGTGTCCTAGGGACACAGGCACATCGAGATCGCGCCGCTGCGTGTGCCCACGGCGGCGCGATCTCTCTCCTTCAAAAGGACGTTCCGGAACGTCCGATCAGAAGGACGAGACTCCCACCCGGCCATATATGTACAATGGCCCGGGTGGGAGGTGGTTAAAATTGCGCACACTCGTGGAATGACGCCAAACCTTGGTACCTAAAAATCTCTATAGGCAATGCTTTAAAAAAGTTTACAGGTTACCAGTTTAGAGTTACAGGGGAGGTCTTGTGCTAGAATTGTTGCTCTCACTCTAACGTTTGCGGCGATACCTCACATGTATGGATTGAACGCCATTTACATATTACATATGTGGCCATGACGAACGCATACGTTCTCTTCTGCATGTAAGCAGGCGGGGATAAGGGCACTTTAATTTTTTTATTTTATTTTTTATATTTTATTTTTTTTATCACTTTTATTCCTATTACAAGGACTGTAAACATCCCTTGTAATAGGAATAGTGCATGACAGGTCCTCTTTATGGAGAGATCTGGCGTCAATAAGACCTCAGATCTCTCCTACAGGCTGGAAAGCCTGAAATAAAAAAAAAAATAAATAAAAAAAAAACGATCTTGGCTATCCAGCCGAGCTCACAGTGGTATTAACAACTGCCAGGCCAGGCATGACGTCATCACCTCATGCCCTGACCTTCAAGAGTCAAAGAGACTGCAGGGGACCATCTGGTCCTCAGCAGTCTATATGGTGTACTTCCGCCGGTGGCCGATTCCTTCCCCAGCATGCCAATCGCACGGGAGAGTCAATAGAAGCACCGGAGGGCGGCGGGAGGGGGAGATGTCCTCTCCCGCCACCTATAAGAACAATGAAACGGCTGAACAGCCACTATGATTGTTCTCATGGTGAAGGGAATCGCAGGCTGAAAAAAATATTATCTGAATGATGCCTGCATCTGCACCCATCATTCAGATATCCCCACCTAAACCCCTGGATGTCATATGACGCCCAGCGGTAAGGAAGTGGTTAAAAGAGTGTAACAAAAAAAATGCAAATAAAAAAAAATATTATTCAAAATGAACGATTTAAATGACTCCCGCCTGCCCCCATGATCATGCCAAATGCAATTGTGTGCTTAGGTCTGGCATGCATATGTAAAGAATGATTGCATCACACATGTAAGGTATCGCTATGAACCTCATAGTGAGAGAAAACATTCTAGTGCCAGAGCCCACGGATAACCTATAAAGGCTTTTAAAGTGTTGCCAATGGACAATCTCAGGTACCGTAGTTGTTGCCATTTCACAGGAGTGCGCAATTTTCAGTCTTGGTGTTGGTGACGTATTACCGGACACAGCGTCATCTTTTATATTTTACCAGAAAAACTGGGTCTAATTTTGTGCACTAAAATTAGTTTGAGTGTAGTTTTCAAGAAAATATACAGTATGATGTATTATAGCATAACCCAATGGTCAAGAATTATATGGAGCTGCGTCTGTCAATGGATGATAGAGAAATATATATAAAATGTTTGGGGGTTCTAGGTAATTTTCTAGCAAAAGATATTGGCTTTAACTTGTAAGCAACAAGTGTCAGAAAAAGGCTTAGGAATGAAGAGGTTAAGATGCCCAGAGGGGGGGCATAGCTTAAGATCACATGACCACCGTAGTTGGCTGTCATGTCATCCAAAAATCCGTTGTCTACAAAGCGCTAATGACTGCAATTCACGCAAATATGCGGCCTCTCTGCGCTAAGGCCCAGGGGCCGAGAGGCCGCTAAATTTTACACAAGAAAAAAAACAACCAATAGAGAAACTGCATATCACAAAGAATGCACTTTTCACCACAGGTACATTACAGGAGATACAAAGAGAATGCTGGTGCATTTAGTAAAAAAAGAAAAAGGACATAAGCACTCTTTAGACCGTAGCAACTTGGTTTCCAGGCCTGTGGCCTGATGTGGGTCTGCCATTAGTACCGGAATCCTCTCCAGCCCATGTGAGCTGAGTCCCTGGGTGTGACAACTGAAGCAGCGACAACTCCAGCCTCTTTGTTTTTGGGTTTTTATTATAAATTAAAGGGGATGGGAGAAGGGAATGAGTGGCATACTTCTTTAGGCTCAAACTAATTACAATTGGGACTTTGATCCTGAAAATGCCCGTTGGCGCTTCCTTGACGCCAGCCGGCGCCAGCCAACACTCACTGACTCTGAGAACACTCTGTATAGCAGAAGAAGTGTTGAATCCCTGACTTATAGTCCAGTAGATCCAAGACTGAGAACCATAGAACTCCTGACACTGTTGTGCAGTAAAAGTCACTGAATACTTTCCCCCGCCTGGCACAGCTTGAGGTAGTATATTGTAGAACTCTGTATAACTGTCACTGTAACTGGCACGCACTGTACAATTCAGGGCCCAGACTGCAGGTGCCCCCTTTGACCTTGAACTCTTCAGGGTCCACTGACTATGTACCCCCTTTGCAACTTCAGGGTCCTCTACCTAGGTACCCCCTTTACAGCTAGCTGACACTGGATCCCAGAACCTCTCCTGGAGTGGTCCCCTCTGACTCTAGGCAGACCCCCAGGGGCAATCCGCAGTACTCACAACCTGTGTAGGCTTTCCTGGGACTGGACCCCCCTCTCTCTCTCTCCGTAGGTTCTCGGCACACCGGATCCCCTCAGCTCAACTCAGCACTCTCTGGATACTCGGGCGACAACCCGCGACATCCTCCTTCCTCAGACAGGAGGAGAGACAGCCGCACTCTCCTTCCTGGGACTCTGCTCCCGCCAAAGACACCCTGTCATGCACTTCCCCCAAACTTATACCCACTCAGAGAATCATTTGCAGCCTAATCTGCCTTCTGGGGTAGTTACAAGCTGGGATTTGTCCCCTGATTGGGCTTCCCACACTGCCCTATGAGAAGCCTCTCACAGAAGCCAGTGGGGATACTTCCCCTTCAGCAGGCACATCTGAAAGCCCTGACACCCTACCTAACAAATCACAGCCCTGCTGTTAGGCAGACAAGGCCCACTATATACTTACCTAGCACCTACCTGTAGGGTGCTACAAGACAAATAGAGGGTATGTACCAAGTTAATGTAATCACCCGTAAAGGCGGGCACATAGGCGTAAACACAATACTTTAATTGCTCTAAAAAATACAATATAGAAACATAATCAAGTATATAAAGAGCCTCTGCCAATATCTTGAATGGCACGAGTATCAATTCTGCCATCTATGTAGTCATAACTATGTAGTAATTTATAAAGTCGCAGGTGCAAATATATAAAATCAGCATTTTTTGCTAGAAAATTACTTAGAACCCCAAAACATTTTTTTTAAAGCGGGGGCATGAGAGGATTAAATTGTGGGTGTTGCATTTTTTTTTATATCACACGGTATTTGCGCAGCTGTTTTTCATTTGCTAATCTATTTGGAGGGCAATAATATGTTTTAATGCACAAAAACACAGTAGAATACCTAATTCTTTGGTCAAATATATATGATGTTAAGCCACGTAAATAGACACCTAACATGTCAAGCTTTAAAATTGAGCAAACAAATGGAATGACACAATAAATTATCCATAGACGAGGCTTTAAAAGCCTTTACAGTTTACCAGTTTAGTGTTACACAGGACACTTAGCGCTATAATCATTGCATATAATATTCTTGCCACAACGTTTGAGGCAATAACTCATGTGTCATGTGCGGTGGGAACGCCATTGATATATGTGTGTGTGTGACCTACGTATGCATTTGCCTTTGCGCATGACCATGGGGGGACAGGGGGGATATCCATTTTTTTTATTTTAATAATTTTTTTTACAATTTTTTTTGTTTACTTTTATGGCTACTCAGAAGGGATGAACAATATCCCTTGTGATAGCTGGAGCAGTGCCAGGTCCTCTTTATAGAGATCTTGGGAAGTTCCAATCTTCAATCATCCCTATGGTTAGCTGGCGGAACTGCTGGATTCAGTCCCGGACTCCTCAGTGGAACAGGAGAATCCACATTGCCCCTTCCGCTGCCAGTAAACGCGATCCAGCGGCTAATTAGCTATCACTAAATTAGCCACTAGGATCACTTTTACATTAAAGAGCATTGCTGGTTAAAAAAATAGATACTGGAATGTTGCCGTTAGCTGCAGGTCCTATCCCGGTATAACCACTTCAATCTGGCTACGTACGGGTACATCACGGTGGCTGAAGTAGTTAAATTATCTCCTATTTTCAGGTTTACCTATGAGACAGCCACCTATCACACTTGAAATCTGTTAAAAATGAGACACTTGCACAAGTCATTTAAGGTTTAAAATTCTAATAGAAAAGGTTATATGACAGAAATACTAAAATCTATCCATTATTATTACAGGCATGGATTCACCAATTGCCCATCGCACACGGTCAAGAACTGCTCTACGACAGCAACGGGAGAACGCCAGGTCCAACAGGAGTCGATCTCCAAGGGAGCGCATCATTGCTGAGGACCAGCCAGCACCAGCCAGACCACCGGCCAGGGAGTATCAGGAGCTGCCCACATGTGCAATCTGCTTGAGTGAAATGGAAGCAGGAGAGGACACTACAACCCTACCCTGCTCCCATGTATTTCATTCAAGCTGCATTGGAACATGGAGGGAGCAACGCAATTCATGTCCCCTTTGCAGAGCAGTGATTGATGTTGTTCCTTCACAGGATGGACCCAGAAGGGTGTACCGGAGGGTCGATTTCTTGGACATGCCCCATGGAGAAGACATCGACAACTTTCTTTTTCACTTTGAATATGATGAATTTGGAAATCCAGGTTTTATTTTTTACTTTGACACTCGAAATCCAAATGTTGTCTTCTATCTCTAACATCTTTTCTGTTTATTTAGATCCCTGAAATCAGAGGACATCTGGTGAGTTATTAATAAACAGGAAGACAGGACCGCCTACTTCCCTTCCTTTACAGGTCTGTGGTGTGGTATTGTAACAATCCTACAGGCTCACCTGAGTCAGAGGACTGCTGGCCGGAGGTAGGAGTGGAGCCCAGTTGCAAGGACCGCAGGCTGGTAGTAGGTGCAGAAATCTGGCAGAGGCGTGGTCAGACAATCCGGGTTGGCTACGGTGGTAGCTGTACTGGATACCGGATGGACACCAGGTAGTACTTTGATGAGATAAATATATAGTGTTGCGCAAATAAAACATTATTAAATTAATTAATTTTGTGCTTAAATAAATAAAAATCCAAAATATTCATATGTGACATAATATTAACCACTTAAGCCCCGGAAGATTTTACCCCCTTCCTGACCAGGGGTTTTTTTTGCGATTTTTTGCTGCGTGACTTTAACTGACAAACTGAGCTTTCTTTTGGTGGTATTTAATCACCTGTGCGATTTTTTGATCATGCGCTATAAACAAAAAAAGAGCGTAAATTTTGCAAAAATAACAATATTTTTCACATTTTTTTTATATGAAATTCCCAAAAAAAGATGTAAAAATCAAAATTTTTTAACATTTTCGGCCAATTTGTTTTATGCTACATATGTTTGGTAAAAAAAATCGCAAAAAGCGTATTTTGATTGGTTTGCGCAAAAGTTATCGCGTTTACTAACAAAGGGAAAGATTTTTGTCATTTTTGGTGGGTTTTTTTTTAACGAGAAATGGCGGCGATCTGCGATTTTTTTTGCGGGACTGTGACATTGCGGCGGACAGATCGGACCCTTGACTGACATTTTTGACACTTTTGGGGTTACCAGTGACATTACTGCAGTAATCAGTGCTATACATATGCACTGTTACTGTAAAAATGACACTGGCAGGGAAGGGGTTAACTGTATTGGAGGGGGAGGGGTTAAGTGTGTCCTAGGGGCGTGCTTCTAACTGTGATGGGACATGGCTACTACTGTAAAAACAGAGATCAACGGTCCTACATAGTAGAACTGTCTGATCTCCATTTTTACACAGGGGAGAATGACAGACGGCTTGTTTACATAAGCCGCCTGCCTTTCTCCCTCTCTACCGACCATTGCAGTGTGACCGGCAGACATCGGGTCCGCCGGTCACACGCACGGACTCCTCAGTGAACAAGCCGGGGTGGGCGCGCACCTCAGTGGGT
Organism: Pelophylax lessonae; assembly: GCF_965119305.1. Lineage (NCBI taxonomy): Eukaryota > Metazoa > Chordata > Amphibia > Anura > Ranidae > Pelophylax > Pelophylax lessonae. Next base: position 73,788 of record NW_028120025.1, on the reverse strand, counting down.
GCGCGCTCGCCCACTATTGGCTCACAAGCCGGTCACAGGCTAGTGACGTATATATACGTCACTTTGCCTGGCCGGGGCTGACCGCCGCAGTATATCTACTTGCGGCAGGTCGGCAAGTGGTTAAAGTGCCAATAGTGCTAATAAAGTAGTAAAATATAATATATAATATAATATTCATAGAAAAGAGAAAATATATAGATATAAAAGTCCAGTGTGCAAAGTGCAAAAAAGCCAATAAATAAAGTCCAAATATGGACACATATGTCACATATGAATATTTTGGATTTTTAATTATTTAAGCACAAAATTAATTAATTTAATACACAAATATATAGGAGAATAAACCTATGCGCTACCACTAGAAAAAAGAGCGGGGATAAGGAGGGGGCTGATAGCAAAATGGAGCACCCGGACTCCGCAGCTAATTCCTTAGTGTCACCACATACAAAGTAAGTCAAAGAGAAAAGGAAGAATCAGCGCAAGATGTCCCTACTGGATGAACCATAAATATAAGAGTAAAACTAATAGAAAGATACATACTTTTTAAAATCTTCTATGATCCTAAAAATGTAAATGATGTGCAGCCGTAAATAATCAAGTGCTTATTTGTGAAATAAAAGTTGATGATAAAAATACTTTTAAAATGATATACAAAAGTGCTCCTATAGATAAACAATTAAGATAAAAAAGAAAACGTCTTAATGAGATAATAGATGAAGTGATGTGAAAAAACTCAAGTGAGTGCCCTCTGAAGAGTGAACCCCTACAACCAAAAGGTTGCACAATGGGTATGTGAAAGTGAAAAATCTTATTCAGATAATAGATGAAGTGATAAATGAAAATCGGGTAAGTGCCCTCTGAAGTGTGAACCCCTACAACCAAGCAGGCTGTACAACAGGTATATAAAATAAAGTTGATAATGTGCCAGTGAAAATAGCAAATGAATAACAATAAATGTGCCAGTGAAATAGCAAGTAAATAACAATATCTTTTTAAAAGTATTTTTATCATCAACTTTTATTTCACAAATAAGCACTTGATTTTTTACGGCTGCACATCATTTACATTTTTATGATTATAGAAGATTTTAAGAAGTATTTATCTTTCTATTAGTTTTAATCTTATATTTATGGTTCATCCAGTAGGGACATCTTGCGCTGATTCTTCCTTTTCTCTTTGTTTTAATTAATTTAATAATTTTTTATTTGCGCAACACTATATATTTATTTCAAATAAGCACACTATTATGAGAAGTGGAGCGTCTGATTTAGAGCCTCAGGGTCGCTCGCAGGATTTATTCCTAGTACTTTGATGAGGACACAGGTTCACCTGAAGTGCGGAAACTAAGTGCTAGCTGGTTTTCACTAGAGCCCCTGATGGTGGGGATAGACTGCGCTGCAAGCTAACACCAGCTCGCGGTCCCCAGGATCACCCAGCCAGGCAGAGTGCAGGTTCGGTCCGGAGGCGGAGGAGCAGACAAGGGATAACCAGAGAGAAGTCAGATGGGCCAAAGGTTGGGGTGGGCAGCAGTAAGCGTGGTCAGACAATAGGGATCGGCAACGGAGGTAGCAGTTCAGTAGGTAGGGACAAAGCAGAAGAGTAGTCGGTAGTCAATTCCTGGTCAGCAGTGGATATGTGGTAATAGGCAAGAGCAGCAGGTGAGGAGAACTTGATCAAGGCTCAGGAGCTCAATAATCAGCAAGCTGGAGTGAAAGGGGCTGGACTTATATGGGAAGTACCAGCTGTGGGGAAACAAGGGTGATGAGCAAGGCTTGGCAAGACTAGGGTTGAATAATAGGCTTCAGGGAGGAATGCGTAGAGAGGACAGTAGCCTTGTAAGCAGGGCTACTGCATGGGATGTGGCTGGTCACGAGTTCGAATCCCGACAGGTATACTGAAGCTTACAATAAATATCTACATTCCTGCAAATATCAGGGCCGATGAGAGAGAACTGTGAGCCTGCTACGGCCACAGAGAGAGAGAGAGAGCTGTAAGCCCAGCGGGGCTGCAGACAGAAAGAGAGAGCTGTGAGCCTGGCGAGGCAAAAGAGACAGAGAGAGAGCCATGAGCCTGGCGAGGCCAAAGAGACAGAGAGAGAGCCGTGAGCCCGGTGAGGCCAAAGAGACGGAGAGAGAGCTGTGAGCCCGGTGAGGCCAAAGAGACAGAGAGAGAGCCGTGAGCCCGGTGAGGCCAGAGACAGAGAGAGAGAGAGCCGTGAGCCTGGTGAGGCCAAAGAGACAGAGAGAGAGAGAGCTGTAAGCCCGGCTGGGCTGCAGACAGAAAGAGAGAGCTGTGAGCCTGGCGAGGCAAAAGAGACAGAGAGAGAGAGAGAGAGCTGTGAGCCCGGTGAGGCCAAAGAGACAGAGAGAGAGCCGTGGGCCCGGTGAGGCCAGAGACAGAGAGAGAGAGAGCCGTGAGCCTGGTGAGGCCAAAGAGACAGAGAGAGAGAGAGCTGTAAGCCCGGCTGGGCTGCAGACAGAAAGAGAGAGCTGTGAGCCTGGCGAGGCAAAAGAGACAGAGAGAGAGCCGTGAGGCCAGAGACAGAGAGAGAGAGAGCCGTGAGCCTGGTGAGGCCAAAGAGACAGAGAGAGAGAGAGCTGTAAGCCCGGCTGGGCTGCAGACAGAAAGAGAGAGCTGTGAGCCTGGCGAGGCAAAAGAGACAGAGAGAGAGAGAGAGAGCTGTGAGCCCGGTGAGGCCAAAGAGACAGAGAGAGAGCCGTGGGCCCGGTGAGGCCAAAGAGACAGTGAGAGAGCTGTGAGCCCGGTGAGGCCAAAGAGACAGAGAGAGAGCCGTGAGCCCGGTGAGGCCAGAGACAGAGAGAGAGAGAGCCGTGAGCCTGGTGAGGCCAAAGAGACAGAGAGAGAGAGAGCTGTAACCCCGGCTGGGCTGCAGACAGAAAGAGAGAGCTGTGAGCCTGGCGAGGCAAAAGAGACAGAGAGAGAGCCGTGAGCCCGGTGAGGCCAGAGACAGAGAGAGAGAGAGCCGTGAGCCTGGTGAGGCCAAAGAGACAGAGAGAGAGAGAGCTGTAACCCCGGCTGGGCTGCAGACAGAAAGAGAGAGCTGTGAGCCTGGCGAGGCAAAAGAGACAGAGAGAGAGAGAGAGAGAGAGCTGTGAGCCCGGTGAGGCCAAAGAGACAGAGAGAGAGAGCCGTGGGCCCTGTGAGGCCAAAGAGACAGTGAGAGAGAGAGCCGTGAGCCTGGTGAGGCCGAAGAGACAGAGAGAGAGTTGCAAGCCCGTCGGGGCCGCACAGAGAGAGGGATTATGGCAGGGTGGAGGGGATTAGCTTATTGTAAAGTAGTGTAGTGTAGAGTAGTATAGTGTAGTGTAGGTCTGGCCAGAGAGGGATTACTTTGACGCAGTTGGCCAGCTTAAACATGTATTGCAATGCATTACAATTCATGTGAACTAAAAATCCCTGTTTTTATGTAAAGTTTTCTAGAAGGGTGTATAGCAGTGTGGAGAGGGTTCATTCAGTATTTTAAGCACCTTTAGCGAGAACTTGTAAGCCTGACGGGGCCGCAGACAGAAAGAGAGAGCTGTGATCCTGGCGGGGCCACAGAATGAGAGAGGGAGAGCTGTGAGTCCGGCGAGGCAAAAGAGACAGAGAGAGAGCTGTGAGCCCCGGCGAGGCCAAAGAGACAGAGAGAGAGAGAGAGAGAGAGAGTTGTGAGCCCCGTGAGGCCAAAGAGACAGAGAGAGAGTTGCAAGCCCGTCGGGGCCGCACAGAGAGAGGGATTATGGCAGGGTGGAGGGGAGTAGGTAGGTGTAAAGTAGTGTAGTGTAGAGTAGTATAGTGTAGTGTAGGTCTGGCCAGAGAGGGATTACTTTGACGCAGTTGGCCAGCTTAAACATGTATTGCAATGCATTACAATCCATGTGAACTAAAAATCCCTGTTTTTATGTAAAGTTTTCTAGAAGGGTGTATAGCAGTGTGGAGAGGGTTCATTCAGTATTTTAAGCACCTTTAGCGAGAACTTGCTTTCACCTTAGAAAAGTAAAAAAGGGAGACCTTTACCAATGCTGCATCCTAGTAGAGTGTATACTAACAAAATTAACAAGACATAATCCTGCTATGATGGACTTTATTGGCACTAACATGAGACCGACAATGTATAAAGAATTGTCTTTATTTAAACATGTCAAAAATCACAATACACACCCAAAAGGGGCAACTATTAAAATACATGTCAGACTTGATTTATTTAGGAAATATCACCATGAACACCTATACACCTATAATTGCTGGTCAACCAGCTGGTGACCAGCAATTAGGATAATATCTTTGTCAATTGCTACAAATGTATAAGTGTTCATAGTGATATTTTCTATAATATCACTCATGTGTGACATGTATTTTAATAGTTGCCCCTTTTGGGCGTGTATTGTGATTTTTTTTTACATGTTTAACCCCTTGCCTACAGTGCACTTTCACCCCCTTCCTGCCCAGACCGATTTTCAGCTTTCAGCGCTCTCACACTTTGAATGACAATTACTCAGTCATGCAACACTGTACCCATAAAAAATTTCACACAAATAGAGCTTTCTTTTGATGGTATTTAATCACTACTGGGTTTTTTATTTTTTGTGCTATAAATAAAAAAAGGCTGAAAATATTGTGAAAAAATGAATTTTTCTTTGTTTCTGTCATAAAATTTTGCAAATTAGTAATTTTTCTTCACAAATTTTGGCCAAAATTTATACTGCTACTTATCTTTGGTAAAAATAACCCAAATAAGTATATATTATTTGGTCTTTGTGAAAGTTATAGAGTCCACAAACTATGGTGCTATTCATTGAAAATTGATCACACTTGATCACACCTGATGTACTGAAGGCCTATCTCATTTCTTGAGACACTAAAAAGTCAGGAAAGTACAAATACCCCCAAAAGACCCCTTTTTGGAAAGTAGACATTCCAAGGTATTTAATAAGGGGCATGGTGAGTTTTTTGAAGTTGTAATTTTTTCCCACAATTCTTTGCAAAATTAAGATTTTTATTTTTACAAATTGACGTATTAACAGGTTATTTCTCTCACACAGCATATGTATACTTGGAACTACACCCCAAAACACATTCTACTACTCCTCCTGAGTATGGCGATACCACATGTGTGAGACTTTTTCACAGCCTGGCCACATACAGAGGTCTAACATCCAAGTAGCAACGTCCGGCATTCTAGGAGCATAAATTACACATATAATTTCCTGACAACCTATCGCACTTTTGAAGGCCCTGGAGCACCAGGACAATGGAAACCCCCATAAAATGACCCCATTTTGGAAAGCAAACACCCCAACGTATAATTTTTGAGGCATAATGAGTCTTTTGAACGTGTCATTTTTTTCCACAAGTTTTTGGAAACTGTGGAAAGAAAATGAAAATGCATTTTTTTTTTTTACACAAAGTTGTCCATTTATTAAATATTTCCAACACATAGCATGTACATATCAAAAATTGCACCCCAAAATACATTCTGCTATTTCTCCTGAGTATGGCGATACCACATGTGTAACACTTTTACACAGCCTAACCACATACAGAGGCCTAACATCCAAGTAGCACGTTACACAAAGTTGTCCATTTATTCACTTTTAAGACTGGGCCTATTTTTTACACTTGGTGTTTAAAAGCTAAAATCATTTTTTTTGCTAGAAAACTACTTAAAACCCCCAAACGTTATATATTTTTTTTTAGCAGAGACACTAGTGAATAAAATGGAGATTGTTGCAATATTTTTTATCACACCATATTTGGTCTGACATCATAGTCTTCCAAATGCAATTTTTTTGAGAAATATTCACTTTTTTTAATTAAAATATAAGAAAACAGTAAATTTAGCCCAATTGTTTACCATAATGTGAAAGATAATGTTATGCCGAGTAATTAGATACCCAACATGTCATGCTTCAAAATTGCGCACGCTCACCGAATGGCGCCAAACATTGGTACTTAAAAATCCCCATAGGCAACATTTTAAAAATTTCTACAGGTTACTAGCTAAGAGTTACAGAGGAGGTCTAGGGCTCAAACTATTGCTCTCGCTCTAATGATCGCGGCGATACCTCACATGTGTGGTTTGAACACCGTTTACATATGTGGGCGGGACTTGGGTATGCATTCGCTTCTGCGGGCGAGCTAACGGGACAGGGCGCTTTCATTTTTTTTTCCTATTTATTTTATTTATTATTTTTTTATTTTTACACAGTTTTAAAAAAAAAATGTTTTGATCATTTTTATTCCTATTACAAGGAATGTAAACATCCCTTGTAATAGAAATAGGCATGACAGGTCCTCTTTATTGTGAGATCTGGGGTCAAAAAGACCTCACAACTACACTAAAAAAGAAAAAAAAAAATTGTTGAAAAAAAAAAGGGCCTTTAAACCGGTTGCTAGGCAACGACTTTTGACGTAGCTCCGGTCCTCCAAGACCATAGAGTCGAGTGAGGGCCATCTTGCCCTCTCTCGACTTCCTGTTTCTGAGGATCCGGGTGCGGTAAACTGGGAAAACCTCTGGGACGCGGCTGGAGGGGGGGGGGCACCTCTTCCCCTGCACCGTAAGGGTAATTCCGCGGCGAATCTGCCATTGGGACCACCCTTATCTGAAAGCCAACCGCCCGCCGTTTAAAAAAATACCGGGGTTATGACAGCTATCTGCTGCCATAACCCCAGTATTTAGCTTTTAATGACCGATGCATATAGTCATTAGGCGGTCGGTAAGTGGTTGCATGTATATAGCAAAAATTGCACCCCAAAATACATTCTATAAAGGAAACTGTACAGGAATAGTCCGAGTCCATCTCCGCCCTGCTACTATTAGCGATTTCTAATTCTGAATCAGATTTGGATATGGATTCGGATAATGATGAGAGCTCCCCGGTGCTCTCATCAGTCATGGAGAGGACCTGAAGGGCCTCCTCGCTGCTGTACATCCTTTTTGACATGCTGGCTGTGATGGGCTGTTTGACGGGTGACGGTTGACTGCGGATGATCACTGATGGGTGGCAGGTGACTGATAGGTGGCAAGTGACGGTCACTGATGGGTTGACAGATGACGATGACTGATGGGTTGACAGGTGACAATGACTGATGGGGTGACATGTGACAATGACTGATGGGGTGACAGGTGACGATGACCGATGGGGTGACAGATGACGATGACTGATGGGGTGACAGGCAACGATGATTGATGGGTTGACAGATGACGATCACTGATGGGGTGACAGGTGACAATGATTGATGGGGTGAGAGATGACGATCACTGATGGGGTGACATATGACGATCACTGATGGGGTGACAAGTGACGATGATTGATGGGGTGACAGATGACGATCACTGATGGGGTGACAAGTGACGATGATTGATGGGGTGACAGGTGACGATGACTGATGGGGTGACAGGTGACGATGACTGATGGGGTGACAGGTGACGGTGATTGATGGGGTGACAGGTGACGGGCGATGGTCACCGATGGGTGACAGGTGACGGGCGATGGTGCACGGCGGTACTGATGGCAGTCTCTGGTGACAGGGGAAATTTAGGCTACGTTCACATGTGAGCGTAGCAATCGCGGGCAGAATCACCGCGATCCGGAAATCATTGCAAATCGCGGGGCGCCAGTGCGTTGCCCATGATTTGCAATAGCACCCCAAACGCTGTGCGATGTTGCCGCGATTTCCGCCTGCTGAATCGCGTTAACATTGTGCAAACAACGCATGACGCCCCAAAGAAACTCTTGTACCTTTTTTGGGTGTCATGCGATGTTTGCGTGATGTTACCGCGACTCGGCAGGCGGAAATTGGACTGTGTGGGGACCTTTATTTTTGTGCTTTTACTTTTACAGGTGTACAGAGCAGTAACTCACTGTTTCTGGCTCCGCTCTCCACACACTGGAAACTGTGTGAGGGGAGAAGAGCTAGTAACAGTAAGTTACTGCTCTGTGTTTACATTTTGTGATCGGCTGTGAATGGATGGACTGCCGGTGACTAGCTGTGTTTCTAGGGAACACAGAGCCACCGACATGACCGCGCTGCGCGCTCTCGATCACGCGGTCATCTTCTGGGCTCCTCTATTGTGATCGACTGTGTGATTAGATGCTCATTGGCTGTTTCCCCCCTGCCGGTGACGGGCTGTGTCCCGGTGACACGCCGCCACCGACAGTGCAGGGCGGCGCGCATACGATCGCGCGCCTGCCCTGCCTGAATGGGCCGCCGTCATATGACGGCGGCCCAGAACAATGGTCGCACCGCTCCGCCGTGATATGACGGCGGCAGGCGGCAAGTGGTTAAAGTTATTTCAAATGAATACATAACAGGGTTAATGGGGGTACTTTACATATGATTACATTTTGCGTTCAACATTATAGCTATACTGTTGTAGAATATTTTCACTAGGGATGGGTTCTGTGTTTCGACTTGAACATTAGCTGTTCGTGTGTTCGCAGAACGCATGAACAAACGGGGCGTTCGGCGGGAAGTTCGCCCGCCAATGAGCGCCCCATAATGCACTGCGATGTTGCAGTGCATTGATTGCTGATGATTGGCCAAAGCATGCACCTGACCTGTATGCTTTGGCCAATCACAGCACAATGTCCTGAGGGTGCCTTTGGCCAATCATCGCTGAGGGCCTAAGTCCACGTCCCACACTACATAAGGCTGCTGCTTACATGGCAGCCATGTATAGTGTGTGATAATGGAGATTAGGCAGGTAGTTAGTGGATAGTGAGTTGAGTTAGATTAGTGCAGTCAGCGTAGTGTACAGGCATACTCCACTTTAAAATGTATGAATATGTTGTAGTCCTGAGTCCCCTCTCGGTGCTCCCCAAGTTTTGTGTCCCTGTCACTTATGGTTTGGGAGCAGTGCAATGCCAGGCTGACCAATATTTCCCATAGATGCCAATGTTAAATACGGAGAGCAGTGCCACGTCATGCTGACCAAGATTTCCCATAAATGCCAATGAGCACTGAAAGCTGAAAATTGGTCAGGGCAGGAGGAGGGTGAAAAGTGCCCTGTATTTAAGTGGTTAAGGGGAACCCTATGACAGAATCTAAAAAAAAAAAAATGGTGTGGGCTCCCCCCCAAAATCTATACCAAGCCCTTTGGGTCTGGTATAGATTTTAAGAGGAACTCCACATCAAAATAATTTTTTAAAAAAGGGCGTAGGGTCCCCCCCCCCCCCATAATCCATACCAAGCCCTTTGGGTCTGGTACTGATTTTAAGATAAACTCCATACCAAAATTTAAAAAAAAAATGGCATGGGGCCCCCCTAAAATCCATACCAGATTCTTATCTGAGCATGCAGCCAGACAGGCCAGGAAAGGTGGGGGATGAGCGAGTGACCCCCCCCCCCACCCACCTGAACCATACCAGGCCGTTTGCCCTCAACATGGGAAGGGTGCCCCCCAAAGCACCTTGTCCCCATATGGGGACAAGGTCCTCTTCCCAAGAACCCTGGGCTGTGGTTGTGGGGGTATGCGAGTGGGGGGCTTATCGCAATCTGAAAACCCCCTTTTAAAATAGGTGGCCCCAGTTCCCGCCCCATTTACCAAAAAAGTGTAAAAAAGTAAAAACCACAGAACACAGTTTTTGACAAGTCCTTTATTAAAAAGAAAAATAAATTCAAAAACGCTTTGTCTCTTCAGAGGCTACCAGCCGTCTGCCCGGTGAATGGGTAGGGGTACGATGTACCCTATACCCATTAACATAGGGGGGCAGGATCTTGTGGTCCCCTAGTTAAAGGGGGCTTCCAGATTCCGATAAGTCCCCCACCCACAGACCCCGACAACCACAGCCCAGGGTTGCTGGGAAGAGGGACCCACCCCCCCCATGTCGAGGGCATGTGGCCTGCTATGGTTCAGGAGGGGTGGGGGCATGCTCAGATACGAGTTTGATATGGATTTTGGGGGGGGGACCCCACGCCGTTTTTTTTTTTTAAATTGTGGCCTACGCCGTTTATTTCATTTTTTATATCTGTATTGCCAGGAGCCGACAATACATTACAGCCGTGAGCAAGTTTAAATTACATTTCTCTTACGTACTCCGACAGTCGCCGCCTCTTCATATTCGTCACTAATGGGGTTATTGACCTTTGCTCCGTAGGAGTGCTAGGCAACAGAATATATTAATATCAAAGCTTTTAGCATATCCCACCCCCAGGGGGTGGTCCCCTCAGTCAATACCTCCTTGCTTCCTGCATACCAACTCAGTTTCATATGCCTAGCTCAGGAGTGCAGGCTGTTCCTGTGCTGGGGCTCTTAGTCTCAGCCACTTTTCTCTCTTTTTGATTTTATTTGAAGTTTTTTTCTCTTTCTTTTCCTTAGCTGTTTATTTCCAGCATTAGTTAGTTCTTCTGATGAAGATAATCGTGCGGAGCTGGGTCTCAGTCTGGCCACCCTGGATCCCAGGGCTCAGGGCCAGGGGCTTCCCAGCCTGCCATCGAGCGTTCAGCTTAGGTTTTGCCCTGGCACATTGAACGACCCATCCCTGTTCGCTGCAGGGATGCTATCGGTGAGGTGGCTACCTCACTGGACGCCATTGCGGTTTCGCACCGCAACTCCACTGCGTCATGCTTGCGACACTCCCTGTCCTCAGTACTGCGGTTTGGTCACTGGAGCAGGCTCCCCACGCCATCCGGACTGGTAAGTGTATCTCTATGTGGGGACCTGTCTTTTTTGGGTGTCAGTCTGGGACTGTGTGACCCTGCATGTCTGTGTGACTGCTGTGCTCCCTGTCAGCTCCTGTGTGCACTTGCTGCCTGTGTGTGGGCTGTGAGGGGGGGCTCTCCCGCTCTGCTGGGTGTCATGTGAAGCAGTAAGATTTTTAGACATGCTGTGCGGCGATCGCTGCGGCGATCCGTTATTTTTCTTGGGAAAATAATTATGGTGGAAGGTCCTGTGTGGTACCGCACACGTTTTTGGCGCCAAACGCCGCCATTTTGAGCGGCGATCGATCCCACATGTCAGTGCCATGTTCTCTTTGCCCAGGGTTTTGTCCTCAGCCGAGCGGCCATGTTTGTGTAGCCTTGCAGAGGCTTCATGGGGGCGGTCAGTCTTGTATCACTTCCTTTTCCTCTGGCACAGCGATCGGTGCAGCAGCCTGTGTGAGCTCTCCAGGTTTTATATCTCTTTTTTTTCCTGTATTCCTTGCCCAGTTTATTATCCCTGTGGGGGTCAGTGTGTTCGGTGGGTGCGGTGGGCAGCGCTCACCGCGATCTTAAAGGGGCAGTACCCTTTATTAATTTTTTGCTGGGGCATGGATTCTCAGGATTGCAAGTTTCCTCCCACCCTGGTGGGGGGCCAAGGGGCTGCTGCTTCCCCCGAGGGGGCTGATCTGGCCACTATTGTGGCAAACTTGGCTGCTCAGGTGCAGATGCTGGTGGCTGATCGATCCACAAAACGGCCCAGGGTGTCTATTTCCTCTGATTCAGAGGGCGATGGGGCTGCTATGGCTGGAGTGCCCTTCTCAGGGTCTCACTCATCCCTAGACCTCGTGGGGTCTGACGGGGAGGCTGAGGTGGAAGGGGTTGATAATTCTCCCCCTGTCTCGTCTGAAGAGCTTGCACTCATGGATGAGTTGGTTGCTTCTATCAAGGAAACACTGCATTTGCAGGATGACCCATGACCTCCTGCTTTGATGTCCTCTTATGGGACGCAGAGAAAACGCAAAACATCGCAGGTTTTTCCTTGCTCTACGGAATTTCAGCGCGCGGTTGATGAGCAATGGCGCAATTTAAAAAAGCCTTTTGCTGTGCCGAGTAGATTCAAGCTGCGTTATCCCTTTACACCGGCTACTGATGAGCGTTGGTGTGTACCGCCTCAGGTGGATCACGCGGTGGCGATTTTGAATAAATCAACTGCGATCCCTGCTGAGGATACCCCGGTGTTCCGGGACCCGACGGACAGGAGATTGGAATCTCTGGCCCGTCATGCTTATACGGTTGCTGGCTCTATGCTGAAGCCTATTTTTGCTTCCATTATGGCAGCCCAGGCTATTGCGGATTGGACGCAGGTGCTCCGGCGCACTCTGGTGGCTGACTCTGCCCCGCCGACAACTTTGGCTATGGTGGATCAAATTCATCAGGATGTCATGTATTTGTGTGATGCGGACTTGGATTTAGTCCCTTTGGCTGCGCGTCTTTCTAGTGTGGCGGTCTTGAACCGTCGCCTGATATGGTTGAAATGTTGGTCTGTTGACCAATCTTCTCGCAAGACTCTGGCAAATTTGCCCTACGCGGGATCCCGCCTTTTTGGCGAATCTTTGGATACCCTGATAAAGGGTATTTCTTGGGGTAAGAGCACTCTCTTGCCCCAATCTAACAAGACTAAGTTTGTTCGCGGTAAGAAGAATGCTTCGTTTAGGCCCTCTCAGGGGTCCTTTCGTGCCTTTCGGTCGCACTATAAGGGCAAGCCCTTCAAAGGCCAAGGCTCCCAGAAGAAGCCGTGGGCGGGTAAGCAGAAGTCCGGCCAGTCCGGATCCGCTGCCCACAACAATGCGGCCTGAAGGGGCGCCCTCACCCGTTTCTGGGGTGGGGGGACGTTTGTTCGGTTTTCTTCAACCCTGGCTGGACCGCATTCGGGACAGGTGGGTTCAGGAAATCGTTCGATCTGGATACAAGATCGAGTTTCTCTCTCGGCCGACGGGCAGATTTTTCCCCTCAAACCTTCAGCTGACTCCGGAGCGCTTGCAGGATCTGCACCTGGCGGTGCGGGACCTGCGGGCCCAGGGAGTGGTGGTTCCGGTGCCTCATCGGGACAGATTTCGGGGGTTCTACTCCAATCTGTTCACTGTGCCCAGAAAGGAGGGCAAAGTATGTCCGATTCTGGACTTAAAAGCTCTGAACCGCTTTGTGCGGGTTCGCACGTTTCGCATGGAATCCCTGCGCTCGGTGGTGGCTGCCCTGGTTCCGGGGGAATTCATGGCCTCCATCGACTTGAAGGATGCGTACCTACACATCCCCATTTTCGAGGGTCACCAGAGGTACCTTCGATTTGCCATTGCGGAGGGTCATTATCAATTTGTGGCGTTACCCTTCGGTCTCGCTTCGGCTCCGCGGGTTTTCACCAAGGTGCTTGCGCCGGTTCTGGCTTTACTGAGGGCCCAGGGCATTTCGTCGGTTGGACGATAAATTTTCCAAAATCGACGTTGTGTCCGTCGGTTCGTCTTCCCTACCTGGGGATGATTCTGGACTCTGTTCAAGCGAAGGTCTTCCTGCCGGAAGACAAGCATTGGACACTTCAGTGCGAAGTCAGGTCCCTCAGGGACAATCAGTGCTCGTCCCTCCGGACGTGTATGAGGTGTCTGGGATTGATGGTTTCGGCCTTCGAGGCGATTCCCTTCGCCCAGTTTCACACACGGGAGCTTCAGGCGGAAGTCCTGGCCAAGTGGGACGGGCGTCCGCAATCTCTGGATCTGCGGCTGTCGTTATGCCATCTCACCCGAAGGGGTCTTTTGTGGTGGCTCCAGTCCCCGGCGGTGTCGGGGGGCAAGTCCTTTCGTCCTTTGTCATGGACGGTGATTACCACGGATGCCAGCCTGTCCGGCTGGGGTGGTGTTCTGGGCGTTTTGTCCGCCCAGGGAACTTGGTCGGAGGAGGAATCCTCCCTTCCGATCAACATTCTGGAATTGCGGGCGATATCTCTCTGTCTTCTGCGTTGGACGGACAGGCTTCAGGGCCGTCCAGTTCGGGTGCAGACGGACAATGCCACAGCGGTGGCCTACATCAACCACCAAGGAGGCACCAGGAGTGCCCGGGCGGCTCGGGAAGTAGCCGACATTCTGTCTTAGGCCGAGACGCACATCCCGGCGATCTCTGCAGTTCACATTCCGGGGGTGGAAAACTGGCAGGCGGATTATCTGAGCCGCCAGACTCTGGACCAGGGAGAATGGTCCCTTCACCCGGATGTCTTCCAGATGTTATGCGCGAAGTGGGGGTCCCCAGATGTGGACCTGTTCGCGTCTTGTCTAAATCACAAGGTGGAAAGGTTCGTGGCAAGGATGCGCGATCCTCGGGCAGGCGCCTCGGACACGTTAGTGACGCCCTGGCATCAGTATCGTCTGATGTATGCCTTTCCACCGATTCAGCTGCTGTCCAGGTTCCTTCGCAGGTTGGCCTCGGAACCGAAAACGGTGATTCAGGTGGCACCGGACTGGCCTCGCCGGTCTTGGTACGCAGACCTCGTGAATCTGGCGGTCGACACTCCGTGGCGTCTGTCTCTTCGAGCGGACCTTCTGTCTCAAGGGCCGATATTCCATCCTGCTTTACAGTCGCTGGCTCTAACGGCCTGGCTGTTGAAAGCCAGGTCCTGAAGGATAGGGGTCTCTCCCCTGAGGTCATTCCCACTTTGATCAAGGCCAGGAAGGCCTCTTCGGGGAAGATTTACTACCGTACTTGGAAGGCGTATTTTGCCTGGTGTGAGTCCAGGGGGTATTCCCCTCGCTCATACTCGGTATCGAGAGTGTTGGCTTTCCTCCAAACTGGAGTGGACCAGCGTTTGGCGCTGGCCACGATTAAGGGTCAGATTTCTGCGCTGGCCATTCTTTTTCAACGTCCTGTGGCGTCTAACTCTTTAGTTAGCACCTTTGTTCAAGGGGTGCGACATTTGGTCCCTCCTAGGAGGGAGCCTTTGCCTCCGTGGGATTTGAACCTTGTTCTGTCCGTGTTACAACATGCTCCTTTTGAGAATATCAGGGAGATCTCGTTGTCTTTGTTGTCCAAGAAGGTTGCCTTCTTAGTAGCGATTACTTCGGCTAGCGAGGCCAGAGACAGAGAGAGAGAGAGCCGTGAGCCTGGTGAGGCCAAAGAGACAGAGAGAGAGAGAGAGCTGTAAGCCCGGCTGGGCTGCAGACAGAAAGAGAGAGCTGTGAGCCTGGCGAGGCAAAAGAGACAGAGAGAGAGAGAGAGAGCTGTGAGCCCGGTGAGGCCAAAGAGACAGAGAGAGAGCCGTGGGCCCGGTGAGGCCAGAGACAGAGAGAGAGCTGTGAGCCCGGTGAGGCCAAAGAGACAGAGAGAGAGAGAGCTGTAAGCCCGGCTGGGCTGCAGACAGAAAGAGAGAGCTGTGAGCCTGGCGAGGCAAAAGAGACAGAGAGAGAGAGAGAGAGCTGTGAGCCCGGTGAGGCCAAAGAGACAGAGAGAGAGCCGTGGGCCCGGTGAGGCCAGAGACAGAGAGAGAGAGAGCCGTGAGCCTGGTGAGGCCAAAGAGACAGAGAGAGAGAGCTGTAAGCCCGGCTGGGCTGCAGACAGAAAGAGAGAGCTGTGAGCCTGGCGAGGCAAAAGAGACAGAGAGAGAGCCGTGAGGCCAGAGACAGAGAGAGAGAGAGCCGTGAGCCTGGTGAGGCCAAAGAGACAGAGAGAGAGAGAGCTGTAAGCCCGGCTGGGCTGCAGACAGAAAGAGAGAGCTGTGAGCCTGGCGAGGCAAAAGAGACAGAGAGAGAGCCGTGAGCCCGGTGAGGCCAGAGACAGAGAGAGAGAGAGCCGTGAGCCTGGTGAGGCCAAAGAGACAGAGAGAGAGCTGTAACCCCGGCTGGGCTGCAGACAGAAAGAGAGAGCTGTGAGCCTGGCGAGGCAAAAGAGACAGAGAGAGAGCCGTGAGCCCGGTGAGGCCAAAGAGACGGAGAGAGAGCTGTGAGCCCGGTGAGGCCAAAGAGACAGAGAGAGAGCCGTGAGCCCGGTGAGGCCAGAGACAGAGAGAGAGAGAGCCGTGAGCCTGGTGAGGCCAAAGAGACAGAGAGAGAGAGAGCTGTAACCCCGGCTGGGCTGCAGACAGAAAGAGAGAGCTGTGAGCCTGGCGAGGCAAAAGAGACAGAGAGAGAGCCGTGAGCCCGGTGAGGCCAGAGACAGAGAGAGAGAGAGCCGTGAGCCTGGTGAGGCCAAAGAGACAGAGAGAGAGAGAGCTGTAACCCCGGCTGGGCTGCAGACAGAAAGAGAGAGCTGTGAGCCTGGCGAGGCAAAAGAGACAGAGAGAGAGCCGTGAGCCCGGTGAGGCCAGAGACAGAGAGAGAGAGAGCCGTGAGCCTGGTGAGGCCAAAGAGACAGAGAGAGAGAGCTGTAAGCCCGGCTGGGCTGCAGACAGAAAGAGAGAGCTGTGAGCCTGGCGAGGCAAAAGAGACAGAGAGAGAGAGAGAGAGAGAGCTGTGAGCCCGGTGAGGCCAAAGAGACAGAGAGAGAGAGCCGTGGGCCCTGTGAGGCCAAAGAGACAGTGAGAGAGAGAGCCGTGAGCCTGGTGAGGCCGAAGAGACAGAGAGAGAGTTGCAAGCCCGTCGGGGCCGCACAGAGAGAGGGATTATGGCAGGGTGGAGGGGATTAGCTTATTGTAAAGTAGTGTAGTGTAGAGTAGTATAGTGTAGTGTAGGTCTGGCCAGAGAGGGATTACTTTGACGCAGTTGGCCAGCTTAAACATGTATTGCAATGCATTACAATTCATGTGAACTAAAAATCCCTGTTTTTATGTAAAGTTTTCTAGAAGGGTGTATAGCAGTGTGGAGAGGGTTCATTCAGTATTTTAAGCACCTTTAGCGAGAACTTGTAAGCCTGACGGGGCCGCAGACAGAAAGAGAGAGCTGTGATCCTGGCGGGGCCACAGAATGAGAGAGGGAGAGCTGTGAGTCCGGCGAGGCAAAAGAGACAGAGAGAGAGCTGTGAGCCCCGGCGAGGCCAAAGAGACAGAGAGAGAGAGAGAGAGAGAGAGAGAGAGAGAGTTGTGAGCCCCGTGAGGCCAAAGAGACAGAGAGAGAGTTGCAAGCCCGTCGGGGCCGCACAGAGAGAGGGATTATGGCAGGGTGGAGGGGAGTAGGTAGGTGTAAAGTAGTGTAGTGTAGAGTAGTATAGTGTAGTGTAGGTCTGGCCAGAGAGGGATTACTTTGACGCAGTTGGCCAGCTTAAACATGTATTGCAATGCATTACAATCCATGTGAACTAAAAATCCCTGTTTTTATGTAAAGTTTTCTAGAAGGGTGTATAGCAGTGTGGAGAGGGTTCATTCAGTATTTTAAGCACCTTTAGCGAGAACTTGCTTTCACCTTAGAAAAGTAAAAAAGGGAGACCTTTACCAATGCTGCATCCTAGTAGAGTGTATACTAACAAAATTAACAAGACATAATCCTGCTATGATGGACTTTATTGGCACTAACATGAGACCGACAATGTATAAAGAATTGTCTTTATTTAAACATGTCAAAAATCACAATACACACCCAAAAGGGGCAACTATTAAAATACATGTCAGACTTGATTTATTTAGGAAATATCACCATGAACACCTATACACCTATAATTGCTGGTCAACCAGCTGGTGACCAGCAATTAGGATAATATCTTTGTCAATTGCTACAAATGTATAAGTGTTCATAGTGATATTTTCTATAATATCACTCATGTGTGACATGTATTTTAATAGTTGCCCCTTTTGGGCGTGTATTGTGATTTTTTTTTACATGTTTAACCCCTTGCCTACAGTGCACTTTCACCCCCTTCCTGCCCAGACCGATTTTCAGCTTTCAGCGCTCTCACACTTTGAATGACAATTACTCAGTCATGCAACACTGTACCCATAAAAAATTTCACACAAATAGAGCTTTCTTTTGATGGTATTTAATCACTACTGGGTTTTTTATTTTTTGTGCTATAAATAAAAAAAGGCTGAAAATATTGTGAAAAAATGAATTTTTCTTTGTTTCTGTCATAAAATTTTGCAAATTAGTAATTTTTCTTCACAAATTTTGGCCAAAATTTATACTGCTACTTATCTTTGGTAAAAATAACCCAAATAAGTATATATTATTTGGTCTTTGTGAAAGTTATAGAGTCCACAAACTATGGTGCTATTCATTGAAAATTGATCACACTTGATCACACCTGATGTACTGAAGGCCTATCTCATTTCTTGAGACACTAAAAAGTCAGGAAAGTACAAATACCCCCAAAAGACCCCTTTTTGGAAAGTAGACATTCCAAGGTATTTAATAAGGGGCATGGTGAGTTTTTTGAAGTTGTAATTTTTTCCCACAATTCTTTGCAAAATTAAGATTTTTATTTTTACAAATTGACGTATTAACAGGTTATTTCTCTCACACAGCATATGTATACTTGGAACTACACCCCAAAACACATTCTACTACTCCTCCTGAGTATGGCGATACCACATGTGTGAGACTTTTTCACAGCCTGGCCACATACAGAGGTCTAACATCCAAGTAGCAACGTCCGGCATTCTAGGAGCATAAATTACACATATAATTTCCTGACAACCTATCGCACTTTTGAAGGCCCTGGAGCACCAGGACAATGGAAACCCCCATAAAATGACCCCATTTTGGAAAGCAAACACCCCAACGTATAATTTTTGAGGCATAATGAGTCTTTTGAACGTGTCATTTTTTTCCACAAGTTTTTGGAAACTGTGGAAAGAAAATGAAAATGCATTTTTTTTTTTTACACAAAGTTGTCCATTTATTAAATATTTCCAACACATAGCATGTACATATCAAAAATTGCACCCCAAAATACATTCTGCTATTTCTCCTGAGTATGGCGATACCACATGTGTAACACTTTTACACAGCCTAACCACATACAGAGGCCTAACATCCAAGTAGCACGTTACACAAAGTTGTCCATTTATTCACTTTTAAGACTGGGCCTATTTTTTACACTTGGTGTTTAAAAGCTAAAATCATTTTTTTTGCTAGAAAACTACTTAAAACCCCCAAACGTTATATATTTTTTTTTAGCAGAGACACTAGTGAATAAAATGGAGATTGTTGCAATATTTTTTATCACACCATATTTGGTCTGACATCATAGTCTTCCAAATGCAATTTTTTTGAGAAATATTCACTTTTTTTAATTAAAATATAAGAAAACAGTAAATTTAGCCCAATTGTTTACCATAATGTGAAAGATAATGTTATGCCGAGTAATTAGATACCCAACATGTCATGCTTCAAAATTGCGCACGCTCACCGAATGGCGCCAAACATTGGTACTTAAAAATCCCCATAGGCAACATTTTAAAAATTTCTACAGGTTACTAGCTAAGAGTTACAGAGGAGGTCTAGGGCTCAAACTATTGCTCTCGCTCTAATGATCGCGGCGATACCTCACATGTGTGGTTTGAACACCGTTTACATATGTGGGCGGGACTTGGGTATGCATTCGCTTCTGCGGGCGAGCTAACGGGACAGGGCGCTTTCATTTTTTTTTCCTATTTATTTTATTTATTATTTTTTTATTTTTACACAGTTTTAAAAAAAAAATGTTTTGATCATTTTTATTCCTATTACAAGGAATGTAAACATCCCTTGTAATAGAAATAGGCATGACAGGTCCTCTTTATTGTGAGATCTGGGGTCAAAAAGACCTCACAACTACACTAAAAAAGAAAAAAAAAAATTGTTGAAAAAAAAAAGGGCCTTTAAACCGGTTGCTAGGCAACGACTTTTGACGTAGCTCCGGTCCTCCAAGACCATAGAGTCGAGTGAGGGCCATCTTGCCCTCTCTCGACTTCCTGTTTCTGAGGATCCGGGTGCGGTAAACTGGGAAAACCTCTGGGACGCGGCTGGAGGGGGGGGGGGCACCTCTTCCCCTGCACCGTAAGGGTAATTCTGCGGCGAATCTGCCATTGGGACCACCCTTATCTGAAAGCCAACCGCCCGCCGTTTAAAAAAATACCGGGGTTATGACAGCTATCTGCTGCCATAACCCCAGTATTTAGCTTTTAATGACCGATGCATATAGTCATTAGGCGGTCGGTAAGTGGTTGCATGTATATAGCAAAAATTGCACCCCAAAATACATTCTATAAAGGAAACTGTACAGGAATAGTCCGAGTCCATCTCCGCCCTGCTACTATTAGCGATTTCTAATTCTGAATCAGATTTGGATATGGATTCGGATAATGATGAGAGCTCCCCGGTGCTCTCATCAGTCATGGAGAGGACCTGAAGGGCCTCCTCGCTGCTGTACATCCTTTTTGACATGCTGGCTGTGATGGGCTGTTTGACGGGTGACGGTTGACTGCGGATGATCACTGATGGGTGGCAGGTGACTGATAGGTGGCAAGTGACGGTCACTGATGGGTTGACAGATGACGATGACTGATGGGTTGACAGGTGACAATGACTGATGGGGTGACATGTGACAATGACTGATGGGGTGACAGGTGACGATGACCGATGGGGTGACAGATGACGATGACTGATGGGGTGACAGGCAACGATGATTGATGGGTTGACAGATGACGATCACTGATGGGGTGACAGGTGACAATGATTGATGGGGTGAGAGATGACGATCACTGATGGGGTGACATATGACGATCACTGATGGGGTGACAAGTGACGATGATTGATGGGGTGACAGATGACGATCACTGATGGGGTGACAAGTGACGATGATTGATGGGGTGACAGGTGACGATGACTGATGGGGTGACAGGTGACGATGACTGATGGGGTGACAGGTGACGGTGATTGATGGGGTGACAGGTGACGGGCGATGGTCACCGATGGGTGACAGGTGACGGGCGATGGTGCACGGCGGTACTGATGGCAGTCTCTGGTGACAGGGGAAATTTAGGCTACGTTCACATGTGAGCGTAGCAATCGCGGGCAGAATCACCGCGATCCGGAAATCATTGCAAATCGCGGGGCGCCAGTGCGTTGCCCATGATTTGCAATAGCACCCCAAACGCTGTGCGATGTTGCCGCGATTTCCGCCTGCTGAATCGCGTTAACATTGTGCAAACAACGCATGACGCCCCAAAGAAACTCTTGTACCTTTTTTGGGTGTCATGCGATGTTTGCGTGATGTTACCGCGACTCGGCAGGCGGAAATTGGACTGTGTGGGGACCTTTATTTTTGTGCTTTTACTTTTACAGGTGTACAGAGCAGTAACTCACTGTTTCTGGCTCCGCTCTCCACACACTGGAAACTGTGTGAGGGGAGAAGAGCTAGTAACAGTAAGTTACTGCTCTGTGTTTACATTTTGTGATCGGCTGTGAATGGATGGACTGCCGGTGACTAGCTGTGTTTCTAGGGAACACAGAGCCACCGACATGACCGCGCTGCGCGCTCTCGATCACGCGGTCATCTTCTGGGCTCCTCTATTGTGATCGACTGTGTGATTAGATGCTCATTGGCTGTTTCCCCCCTGCCGGTGACGGGCTGTGTCCCGGTGACACGCCGCCACCGACAGTGCAGGGCGGCGCGCATACGATCGCGCGCCTGCCCTGCCTGAATGGGCCGCCGTCATATGACGGCGGCCCAGAACAATGGTCGCACCGCTCCGCCGTGATATGACGGCGGCAGGCGGCAAGTGGTTAAAGTTATTTCAAATGAATACATAACAGGGTTAATGGGGGTACTTTACATATGATTACATTTTGCGTTCAACATTATAGCTATACTGTTGTAGAATATTTTCACTAGGGATGGGTTCTGTGTTTCGACTTGAACATTAGCTGTTCGTGTGTTCGCAGAACGCATGAACAAACGGGGCGTTCGGCGGGAAGTTCGCCCGCCAATGAGCGCCCCATAATGCACTGCGATGTTGCAGTGCATTGATTGCTGATGATTGGCCAAAGCATGCACCTGACCTGTATGCTTTGGCCAATCACAGCACAATGTCCTGAGGGTGCCTTTGGCCAATCATCGCTGAGGGCCTAAGTCCACGTCCCACACTACATAAGGCTGCTGCTTACATGGCAGCCATGTATAGTGTGTGATAATGGAGATTAGGCAGGTAGTTAGTGGATAGTGAGTTGAGTTAGATTAGTGCAGTCAGCGTAGTGTACAGGCATACTCCACTTTAAAATGTATGAATATGTTGTAGTCCTGAGTCCCCTCTCGGTGCTCCCCAAGTTTTGTGTCCCTGTCACTTATGGTTTGGGAGCAGTGCAATGCCAGGCTGACCAATATTTCCCATAGATGCCAATGTTAAATACGGAGAGCAGTGCCACGTCATGCTGACCAAGATTTCCCATAAATGCCAATGAGCACTGAAAGCTGAAAATTGGTCAGGGCAGGAGGAGGGTGAAAAGTGCCCTGTATTTAAGTGGTTAAGGGGAACCCTATGACAGAATCTAAAAAAAAAAAAATGGTGTGGGCTCCCCCCCAAAATCTATACCAAGCCCTTTGGGTCTGGTATAGATTTTAAGAGGAACTCCACATCAAAATAATTTTTTAAAAAAGGGCGTAGGGTCCCCCCCCCCCCCATAATCCATACCAAGCCCTTTGGGTCTGGTACTGATTTTAAGATAAACTCCATACCAAAATTTAAAAAAAAAATGGCATGGGGCCCCCCTAAAATCCATACCAGATTCTTATCTGAGCATGCAGCCAGACAGGCCAGGAAAGGTGGGGGATGAGCGAGTGACCCCCCCCCCCCACCCACCTGAACCATACCAGGCCGTTTGCCCTCAACATGGGAAGGGTGCCCCCCAAAGCACCTTGTCCCCATATGGGGACAAGGTCCTCTTCCCAAGAACCCTGGGCTGTGGTTGTGGGGGTATGCGAGTGGGGGGCTTATCGCAATCTGAAAACCCCCTTTTAAAATAGGTGGCCCCAGTTCCCGCCCCATTTACCAAAAAAGTGTAAAAAAGTAAAAACCACAGAACACAGTTTTTGACAAGTCCTTTATTAAAAAGAAAAATAAATTCAAAAACGCTTTGTCTCTTCAGAGGCTACCAGCCGTCTGCCCGGTGAATGGGTAGGGGTACGATGTACCCTATACCCATTAACATAGGGGGGCAGGATCTTGTGGTCCCCTAGTTAAAGGGGGCTTCCAGATTCCGATAAGTCCCCCACCCACAGACCCCGACAACCACAGCCCAGGGTTGCTGGGAAGAGGGACCCACCCCCCCCATGTCGAGGGCATGTGGCCTGCTATGGTTCAGGAGGGGTGGGGGCATGCTCAGATACGAGTTTGATATGGATTTTGGGGGGGGGACCCCACGCCGTTTTTTTTTTTTAAATTGTGGCCTACGCCGTTTATTTCATTTTTTATATCTGTATTGCCAGGAGCCGACAATACATTACAGCCGTGAGCAAGTTTAAATTACATTTCTCTTACGTACTCCGACAGTCGCCGCCTCTTCATATTCGTCACTAATGGGGTTATTGACCTTTGCTCCGTAGGAGTGCTAGGCAACAGAATATATTAATATCAAAGCTTTTAGCATATCCCACCCCCAGGGGGTGGTCCCCTCAGTCAATACCTCCTTGCTTCCTGCATACCAACTCAGTTTCATATGCCTAGCTCAGGAGTGCAGGCTGTTCCTGTGCTGGGGCTCTTAGTCTCAGCCACTTTTCTCTCTTTTTGATTTTATTTGAAGTTTTTTTCTCTTTCTTTTCCTTAGCTGTTTATTTCCAGCATTAGTTAGTTCTTCTGATGAAGATAATCGTGCGGAGCTGGGTCTCAGTCTGGCCACCCTGGATCCCAGGGCTCAGGGCCAGGGGCTTCCCAGCCTGCCATCGAGCGTTCAGCTTAGGTTTTGCCCTGGCACATTGAACGACCCATCCCTGTTCGCTGCAGGGATGCTATCGGTGAGGTGGCTACCTCACTGGACGCCATTGCGGTTTCGCACCGCAACTCCACTGCGTCATGCTTGCGACACTCCCTGTCCTCAGTACTGCGGTTTGGTCACTGGAGCAGGCTCCCCACGCCATCCGGACTGGTAAGTGTATCTCTATGTGGGGACCTGTCTTTTTTGGGTGTCAGTCTGGGACTGTGTGACCCTGCATGTCTGTGTGACTGCTGTGCTCCCTGTCAGCTCCTGTGTGCACTTGCTGCCTGTGTGTGGGCTGTGAGGGGGGGCTCTCCCGCTCTGCTGGGTGTCATGTGAAGCAGTAAGATTTTTAGACATGCTGTGCGGCGATCGCTGCGGCGATCCGTTATTTTTCTTGGGAAAATAATTATGGTGGAAGGTCCTGTGTGGTACCGCACACGTTTTTGGCGCCAAACGCCGCCATTTTGAGCGGCGATCGATCCCACATGTCAGTGCCATGTTCTCTTTGCCCAGGGTTTTGTCCTCAGCCGAGCGGCCATGTTTGTGTAGCCTTGCAGAGGCTTCATGGGGGCGGTCAGTCTTGCATCACTTCCTTTTCCTCTGGCACAGCGATCGGTGCAGCAGCCTGTGTGAGCTCTCCAGGTTTTATATCTCTTTTTTTTCCTGTATTCCTTGCCCAGTTTATTATCCCTGTGGGGGTCAGTGTGTTCGGTGGGTGCGGTGGGCAGCGCTCACCGCGATCTTAAAGGGGCAGTACCCTTTATTAATTTTTTGCTGGGGCATGGATTCTCAGGATTGCAAGTTTCCTCCCACCCTGGTGGGGGGCCAAGGGGCTGCTGCTTCCCCCGAGGGGGCTGATCTGGCCACTATTGTGGCAAACTTGGCTGCTCAGGTGCAGATGCTGGTGGCTGATCGATCCACAAAACGGCCCAGGGTGTCTATTTCCTCTGATTCAGAGGGCGATGGGGCTGCTATGGCTGGAGTGCCCTTCTCAGGGTCTCACTCATCCCTAGACCTCGTGGGGTCTGACGGGGAGGCTGAGGTGGAAGGGGTTGATAATTCTCCCCCTGTCTCGTCTGAAGAGCTTGCACTCATGGATGAGTTGGTTGCTTCTATCAAGGAAACACTGCATTTGCAGGATGACCCATGACCTCCTGCTTTGATGTCCTCTTATGGGACGCAGAGAAAACGCAAAACATCGCAGGTTTTTCCTTGCTCTACGGAATTTCAGCGCGCGGTTGATGAGCAATGGCGCAATTTAAAAAAGCCTTTTGCTGTGCCGAGTAGATTCAAGCTGCGTTATCCCTTTACACCGGCTACTGATGAGCGTTGGTGTGTACCGCCTCAGGTGGATCACGCGGTGGCGATTTTGAATAAATCAACTGCGATCCCTGCTGAGGATACCCCGGTGTTCCGGGACCCGACGGACAGGAGATTGGAATCTCTGGCCCGTCATGCTTATACGGTTGCTGGCTCTATGCTGAAGCCTATTTTTGCTTCCATTATGGCAGCCCAGGCTATTGCGGATTGGACGCAGGTGCTCCGGCGCACTCTGGTGGCTGACTCTGCCCCGCCGACAACTTTGGCTATGGTGGATCAAATTCATCAGGATGTCATGTATTTGTGTGATGCGGACTTGGATTTAGTCCCTTTGGCTGCGCGTCTTTCTAGTGTGGCGGTCTTGAACCGTCGCCTGATATGGTTGAAATGTTGGTCTGTTGACCAATCTTCTCGCAAGACTCTGGCAAATTTGCCCTACGCGGGATCCCGCCTTTTTGGCGAATCTTTGGATACCCTGATAAAGGGTATTTCTTGGGGTAAGAGCACTCTCTTGCCCCAATCTAACAAGACTAAGTTTGTTCGCGGTAAGAAGAATGCTTCGTTTAGGCCCTCTCAGGGGTCCTTTCGTGCCTTTCGGTCGCACTATAAGGGCAAGCCCTTCAAAGGCCAAGGCTCCCAGAAGAAGCCGTGGGCGGGTAAGCAGAAGTCCGGCCAGTCCGGATCCGCTGCCCACAACAATGCGGCCTGAAGGGGCGCCCTCACCCGTTTCTGGGGTGGGGGGACGTTTGTTCGGTTTTCTTCAACCCTGGCTGGACCGCATTCGGGACAGGTGGGTTCAGGAAATCGTTCGATCTGGATACAAGATCGAGTTTCTCTCTCGGCCGACGGGCAGATTTTTCCCCTCAAACCTTCAGCTGACTCCGGAGCGCTTGCAGGATCTGCACCTGGCGGTGCGGGACCTGCGGGCCCAGGGAGTGGTGGTTCCGGTGCCTCATCGGGACAGATTTCGGGGGTTCTACTCCAATCTGTTCACTGTGCCCAGAAAGGAGGGCAAAGTATGTCCGATTCTGGACTTAAAAGCTCTGAACCGCTTTGTGCGGGTTCGCACGTTTCGCATGGAATCCCTGCGCTCGGTGGTGGCTGCCCTGGTTCCGGGGGAATTCATGGCCTCCATCGACTTGAAGGATGCGTACCTACACATCCCCATTTTCGAGGGTCACCAGAGGTACCTTCGATTTGCCATTGCGGAGGGTCATTATCAATTTGTGGCGTTACCCTTCGGTCTCGCTTCGGCTCCGCGGGTTTTCACCAAGGTGCTTGCGCCGGTTCTGGCTTTACTGAGGGCCCAGGGCATTTCGTCGGTTGGACGATAAATTTTCCAAAATCGACGTTGTGTCCGTCGGTTCGTCTTCCCTACCTGGGGATGATTCTGGACTCTGTTCAAGCGAAGGTCTTCCTGCCGGAAGACAAGCATTGGACACTTCAGTGCGAAGTCAGGTCCCTCAGGGACAATCAGTGCTCGTCCCTCCGGACGTGTATGAGGTGTCTGGGATTGATGGTTTCGGCCTTCGAGGCGATTCCCTTCGCCCAGTTTCACACACGGGAGCTTCAGGCGGAAGTCCTGGCCAAGTGGGACGGGCGTCCGCAATCTCTGGATCTGCGGCTGTCGTTATGCCATCTCACCCGAAGGGGTCTTTTGTGGTGGCTCCAGTCCCCGGCGGTGTCGGGGGGCAAGTCCTTTCGTCCTTTGTCATGGACGGTGATTACCACGGATGCCAGCCTGTCCGGCTGGGGTGGTGTTCTGGGCGTTTTGTCCGCCCAGGGAACTTGGTCGGAGGAGGAATCCTCCCTTCCGATCAACATTCTGGAATTGCGGGCGATATCTCTCTGTCTTCTGCGTTGGACGGACAGGCTTCAGGGCCGTCCAGTTCGGGTGCAGACGGACAATGCCACAGCGGTGGCCTACATCAACCACCAAGGAGGCACCAGGAGTGCCCGGGCGGCTCGGGAAGTAGCCGACATTCTGTCTTAGGCCGAGACGCACATCCCGGCGATCTCTGCAGTTCACATTCCGGGGGTGGAAAACTGGCAGGCGGATTATCTGAGCCGCCAGACTCTGGACCAGGGAGAATGGTCCCTTCACCCGGATGTCTTCCAGATGTTATGCGCGAAGTGGGGGTCCCCAGATGTGGACCTGTTCGCGTCTTGTCTAAATCACAAGGTGGAAAGGTTCGTGGCAAGGATGCGCGATCCTCGGGCAGGCGCCTCGGACACGTTAGTGACGCCCTGGCATCAGTATCGTCTGATGTATGCCTTTCCACCGATTCAGCTGCTGTCCAGGTTCCTTCGCAGGTTGGCCTCGGAACCGAAAACGGTGATTCAGGTGGCACCGGACTGGCCTCGCCGGTCTTGGTACGCAGACCTCGTGAATCTGGCGGTCGACACTCCGTGGCGTCTGTCTCTTCGAGCGGACCTTCTGTCTCAAGGGCCGATATTCCATCCTGCTTTACAGTCGCTGGCTCTAACGGCCTGGCTGTTGAAAGCCAGGTCCTGAAGGATAGGGGTCTCTCCCCTGAGGTCATTCCCACTTTGATCAAGGCCAGGAAGGCCTCTTCGGGGAAGATTTACTACCGTACTTGGAAGGCGTATTTTGCCTGGTGTGAGTCCAGGGGGTATTCCCCTCGCTCATACTCGGTATCGAGAGTGTTGGCTTTCCTCCAAACTGGAGTGGACCAGCGTTTGGCGCTGGCCACGATTAAGGGTCAGATTTCTGCGCTGGCCATTCTTTTTCAACGTCCTGTGGCGTCTAACTCTTTAGTTAGCACCTTTGTTCAAGGGGTGCGACATTTGGTCCCTCCTAGGAGGGAGCCTTTGCCTCCGTGGGATTTGAACCTTGTTCTGTCCGTGTTACAACATGCTCCTTTTGAGAATATCAGGGAGATCTCGTTGTCTTTGTTGTCCAAGAAGGTTGCCTTCTTAGTAGCGATTACTTCGGCTAGCAGGGTGTCGGAGCTGGCGGCCTTGTCCTGCAAGTCTCCGTATTTGGTGATTCACTTGGATAAGGTGGTCTTGCGACCTAACCCATCTTTTCTTCCGAAGAGAATTTCTGAATTTCACCTCAATGAGGACATTGTCTTGCCTTCGCTTTGTGCGAAGCCTAAACATCAGAAGGAGGTGGCTTTTCATTCCTTGGATGTTGTTCGGGCGATCAGGATGAGGGACCTCGGAAGGGTATGGCGGCACTTCTACCATCGCCAAATGGATCAGACAGACCATTGAGCAGGCCTATGCTTTGAGGGGGAAGGTTCCTCCCATGCCTGTGAAAGCGCACTCTACCAGATCTCTGAGTACGTCTTGGGCCTGTGATCATCGGGCTTCTGTGGCCCAGGTGTGTAAGGCGGCGACTTGGTCGTCCGTTCACACCTTCACCAATTTTGCAAGGTGGATGTTCAGGCATCGGCAGATGCTTCTTTTGGCCGTAAAGTCCTTAGTGCGGCAGTGCCTTAGGGTCCCTTATTTGGGCTCTTGACTGCTGCTGAGTTACTTGTTTTTCCTGGGTTGTTGCTCCTGTTGAGCACGTTTTCCTGTTGCCCGGTTGGTTCTCTTACTTTGGTAAGGTTCCTTTCGCTGATGTGGGTATTGCGTTGCTTTAGGCGCGGCTGCTGTTTTTCCCACCCCTCATGTCTACACTGCTTTGGGACGTCCCCATTAGTGACGAATATGAAGAGGTGGTGTCTGTCGGAGGACGTAAGAGAAAATGGAATTTTTGTAAAATCTTACCTGTAAAATTCCTTTCTCTGAGTCCTCCGACAGTCGCCGCCCCCGCCCCTCTTTTGGGGTTTGTTTGTATACTCTACTGCTATTCTACTGAAACTGAGTTGGTATGCAGGAAGCAAGGAGGTATTGACTGAGGGGACCACCCCCTGGGGGTGGGATATGGTAAAAGCTTTGATATTAATATATTCTGTTGCCTAGCACTCCTACGGAGCAAAGGTCAATAACCCCATTAGTGACGAATATGAAGAGGCGGCGACTGTCGGAGGACTCAGAGAAAGGAATTTTACAGGTAAGATTTTACAAAAATTCATTTTTTTTCCTTTTGAAATGTCAGTATTGCTGCAGCAGACTCCAAACATCGTACAGATGCGCCACTTTACAGGCACATTAAGGGAACCCCCCCAGGCACAATATTTAAAATAATTTTTTCATTTTTATTGTTTCACTTTAAGCATCATTAAAATCACTGCTCCTGTAAAAATGTTAACTTAAAATTTTTATTTTGCATTGATACATGTCCCCTAGGGCAGTATCCGGGTCCCCATATACTTTTTATGGCAATAACTTGCATATAAGCCTTTAAAATTAGGACTTTTGATTTTTCATGTTCGTGTCCCATAGACTTTAATAGAGTTTGTATTTTCGCTAGAACTTTTTCCCTGTTCGAGATGTTCTGGTGCGAAATGAACAGGGGGGTGTTTGGCCCATCACTAATTTACACTAAACATATTTTATGTACAAATGAAGCAGAGTAGGAAAGGTTTTCCACTTTCTAATACAGTGACAAACCTCTGAGTACCTCCCTTGTGGACCACAGGGAGGTCTCTCTGCTCAAATCCTCCCCAGTCAGCTTGAATATCGTCAATGGGCTCTTTCAAGTCTACAACCACTCAGGCTCGGTTCACACTACTGTGATGCAATTTTGACTCGATTTGCAGTGTCATTATGTAGAGTAACTTTGATGCAAATTTGCTTGCATTTTGGATGTAGTTTACATATTCGATGGGGCCAAATTACACTGTAAATTGCACCAAAGAAGCACAGGACCCTTTTCTAATGATACCTTACAGCTGAGCTGCATTGATGTGAATAGGCACCATTGGAAGCAAAGTTATTTCCATTGTGATGTGATTCAATGTGACCCAAGTCGCATCTGAAATCGCATCAGTGTGAACCAGGCCTCAAAGTTTATTCAGATCTCTCCAGTGTGGAGCAAATTAGTCTCACAATACTATTAAACAGCAGATCTAAAGCCCCGTACACAAGCATAGAAAATTGGCTTGTTAGTATGATGCTTCCGACAACCGACTCTGAAAAAAATCTGGTGTGCAGACTATAACATTTTTGTTGGCCGTCAAAACACGGCCGATTTTCGTGCAGTCAGTACTGATTTCGACAGGGAAAAATCTTATGAGCAAGACTGGGCATGCTCAGATAAGAAAGAACACAAAGAAAGCAAACCAACACTTGACATCACTTCAGAAGCAGATTTTTGTTGGGCGAGAAAATTTGTGTGCAGTCTAGGCACATTTCAACCAACAAAACACAACTCTGGACAAAAGACGGACGATTGGTCGGCCGATAATCGTTGCGTGTGTACGGGGCTTAATTGCTAAACAAGAAGCTCTTTTGTTAACCTTCTGTTAGCAGCAGGATAAATATCTTCAGGTTTTCATCATTCTGCTTGTAAATGGAAAACATGTTCAGAAATTGAATTGATAGACGCAACATGACTTATGCTGAGTTATTTGATACTCTATGGTTATGCTATTCTTTTATTTACACAGGATTCTATCCAAAGATAATATGGTGCTAGTTATGTGTTTTCTGGTGATGCTGCCAGCAGTGATAATCATCCTATGGAGAAGAAGTCACATGCCTGTACTTTCCCTGGATGGGACTGTGTAATCAATATAATGAAACAATTAATCAGCTGCACAAAGTGTGAAGGGTGTTGGTGTCATTTCCTGAACACACCCATATACAACACATAGCTGTGGAAGTAAAGACATTGCTTTATGAAATCATGTAGTGAGAAAATGTTAGGGTGCCATTGCTGACCTCTGAAAATCTAGCTTTCTGGCTGCCATGCTGATCCAGCAGATCAGCTGTTCTGACTTCACTCTGACATTCTAATCTGCATGCTTGTTTCAAGTCAGTGACTGAAAAAGTATGCATACCAGAGACATCCAGACAATTAGTATTCTTAAGAGGGGGTCACCGATGGCAGACCATTTACAGTATTTACTAGAAAAGTGAAGTTACGATGTGCCGAGTATTATAATTTGGTGGGACCGTTTTCTTCAAGGTACCTCTCATGGGCACGAAGCACATTACCATAGCTCTCCGGGTAGAAGTCTCAAGATTTAAGAAAAAAAAACCATGCCAGGCTATTAACAACAGCTTAAAAAGCTTGTTATAATAATTGTTGAAAAAAAAAATCAACATGTTTTGGGGTTTCTTTAAGTCCCCCTTCATCTGGCTGCTATTCCAGCATTTGCAGCAAAGTTTAAACATGCTAATGAAATCCAAACCTAGCATATGCAATTTTTGGTAAATTTGTGGAACTGAAAGCATTGGGACTTTATATATGCCAAATGAGAACAAACACATAAGTAAAAAATGTAAAGTTTTTCCTTTACAAAGCTTTTATACAAAAGGACCTTCCAGTAATTCCAAGCTACATTGGTATTATGTATACATGCATTTGTACGTGGTCTACGCGTTTCCTGGGATCCCCGGCTTCTTCAGGACTATACATGTTTCTTGTTTATACATAAGGCTCTTACTGTGATTAAAAAGAAAACAGGAAAAAAAAAGAATTACAAAACAGTCAATATGAACAAAAACAAATGCATATAATCCATATTTACAGCATAATTACAAACTCAAATTACCTTGTGATTGCAGAGAGGGGGGAAAGGGAAGGAGGAGAGGGAGAGAAAAAAAAAAAAAGAAAACCCTATATAACCCCAAATAATCTCTATATTTCAACAACATATTAGAATTGTAACAGATTATATATATACCCAATTGTATAGCAAAGAATTACCTATAATCCAAGGAGGTTTGTTGCGAGAGATTTGCGTCACTAAAACAGAGGAAAGATATCGGGGAACTTTCTCCTGATTTTTTGTAAATCCTATGCAATTCTTCATTTAGATTCCCCCAGCACAATATTTCTAAACCCTGATGAAGAGGAACTTCAACCCCCCGAAATGTGTTGGATGTTTTTTAATGATTGCTACAATGAATAAACTTTATCTAAGAGGTCAATAATAGGCCAGTTGCTCTCTTTTCTCTACCAATCTTGAGCCCCAACAGGATTACTTAAAAAAAAAACTGCAGAATGCATTGAGAACATATGATTTACCAACAGCTGGGGTGTCATACTAGGTTTATTATAATGCTTAGGACAATGTATTGCAAAACTGGGCAAACCACATGCTCAGGAATGGATCCCACAACCATTGGTACAAGAACTATCAGTGGTGTTACCAGAAGACTATTTTGCTGGCATGTTAAGCAATGAAGGACATTGATTACAATGGTTTATCTGCTGAAAGTTCGTTAAACAGATGTTTGAACGGAAATTTAAGGAAAGGACATTATCATCTGCGGAAAAAGAGAATAGAAGATTCATTGACAAAATCATTTCCGAGAAGCTTTGTAGCTGTTTCTGTGGCCTTTGTCTTATGAACACATATGAATATTTATTATTCTTTTGTTTTAGTGTTTACCTTTTTTATGTTTTGTACTCATGTCGTATTATAAAAAGGAAAAAAACAGATAACCTATTGTGCCCCTTGTGTGAGATCGTGACCGGTCACATTTTGTTTTCCCAACATTAATGAGCCAGACTGTTTAGTAAAAAACACTGAAATGTTAAGTAGAATAGTACAAATTCCAACTGTTGAAGAGTACAACAGAAACAAAAAACAACCGTGCTAGAAAATGAACATATAACCTGTTGCAGCTGCTGCCACAGGAAACTAATATAGTGCCCTAAACTTCCGTATTATAAAGCCCCAAAAGAACTGAAAAGGGCTATAGCACTATACACCCAAACAAAGAAACTCATTGAAATAAAGTCCAGAAATATAATGGGGTTTATTTCCTATAAGGGCTCTTTCACACAGGCGGACCGTTCAGATCCGCCTGTGTTTTTTTGGCGGATCTGAACAACCCTCCATGCATCCCTATGGGGCATCGGATGTCAGTGAAGACATGTCCGCTGATATCCGATCCGTCAAATCTGGACGGATGGAAACCCGATTTTCTATCCATCCAGCGGATCGGATGAGAGCGGACCGACGGTCCGTTCCCATCCGATTTCCCCCATAGAGATGCATGGGGAACTGACAGCTGTGTCTCTACACACAGAGCGGAGACACAGCTGTCATCCTCCTGCTCAGTGGGGGATTGGTGGATCAATCCCCCGCTGAGAAAAACGGACTCCGTCCGACGGACGGAGTGTGTGAAAGGGGCCTTACTGAAGAATGCAAAATCTGGTGCAGCTGTGCATGGTAGCCAATTAGCTTCTAATTGCAGCTTGTTCAATTAAGTTTTGATTAAAAAAAAAAAAGAGCTACACCAAATTTTGCACTCTCCAGTTTTAGAAAAACAACCCCAAAGAGTCAGTCCAATGTTATGTGCATAGAATGATAATAAATGTAATCTCGTAGCTGTGCTCTGGGATTTTGTCCAATAACAATGGTGCAACTTCAGATTATATATCAGTGTGCCATGTTCCAACTCAGTGGCTCCACACCATCCCAGTAGGTGATCCTCCAATATGAATAAATAAATTACCATGGTGGAACCAACTATTTCAATAATTAGAAAGAAAAAATAGAAATGTAGCAATTTGCAGAATATATGTATTTATTTATTTATTTACATGTTTTTGGAACCCTCCTTTTGACATTTTTTTTTAAATACTATTTTTAACAATGTATTTTTGTATGGTTTTATCAATATTTGCATATTTTATATTTGTTGTATTTAATGTGATTTACATATTATTATACCTGTATTCCTTTGCAATATTTTTTTTTTATACTTTAAAGTGTAACTCCACTTTTGTTGAGAAAAAAAAAAACATTCCCCTCTGGGTGATCTACAGTATGTACATTGCAAGGATTTTAACAAACTTGGTTGCAGATTCTTACCTTTTGTTATTCTGAAGAAATCATGGTTTGCTCCTCTGTGCCCCTGGGCTGGGTGGGTCTCATGGGAGTGGTTTCATAGTATCTGTCAGCTGTGGCAGTTGCAGGGCTCTAATGAGGAAATCTGCTTGGCCTGTATTACTTTAGATGTGTTCCTATTAGGAGTATCTCACCAGAAATGACATTTTTGTGGCAGGGGATACCAGAAATCTGACTTGTATCTTAGTACAGACTTCTGGGAAAAATGGTGAGCCAATCACACAAGCAGGAAATGATGTTTCTGGGATGTAGTCAGTACACATTCTGTGTACAGAAGAGCTCCAGGTAGATAATATTGCATTGCATTTTCAGAAAATAACAGCAGCTGAAGATTGAAAAGGAAAGGTCATTTTTAATAACATTCAATTACAACATGATTTGTGTCGCAATTGTACACGCTTTATTGTTTTTTCTTTATTTGCTGATATTTTTTCCCCACGAAAGTGGAGTTACCCTTTAAATGGGGAAGTCAAAATAGGTTTTTGCTGTGTTTGCCCTACATCCACACAAGATGGCGCTGTATATGGGGCATAAGGCATAGGTATATTGGTATTGTTAAATAGATGTAAGAATGTATAATAACATACTGAGACATTAAGATCATATGCTGTTGTGCTATCTTGTGAGAAGATAAGGGAATTATATGTGCAATAGCTATGTTTGGTAAGAAGGCAGCAACTCTTAGTATGGTTATATAGGTGGGGGTTTATATATATATATATATATAGTGAAGAACAGAGTGAAGCCAGTTTTTGTCTGCTCCTGAGGAGGTTGCATAGTAATAATGAAACGCGTAGGCAAAGACTTCTGTGACAGCACTTTTTATTTTTGTTTTTTATTGTTTGAGCCAGATGGACTTGTGTCTTTTTTCAACCTGACTAACTATGTAACATCCACTCGGTGGAGCGCACGCTGATTGCACACAGCAGTTCTTCCTATTTTGTGTACACACTCCTATTAATACATGCATTGGATTATTTTTTTTCCTAATAAAAAAAGGTGTTTTCACCATAAATGGCTTTTTCTCCCTTAACTTCATTTGTTTATTAACCAAACTTGGCAAGTGACCGCTAGTGATGCATAAGGGTCCGGATATCCTGGAAGATTGGGTGCATACCTTCCAGTGGATACCTTGTGCACTTTTTTGACTCCCTTGCTAACACATGGGGTCAGATTTCTCTGGTGAGTGTGGTGTGTATTGGGGAACCACCTACAGGTATGGTGTGGAGGGACTGGAACATGACATGCTGATATATCATTTGAAGTTGCACTATTGTAATCCACAGAGCACGACTATAAGTTTGAATTTATAATCATTATATGCACATAATATTGAACTGACATTTTATGTTTCTGGACTTTATTTCACAGAGTTTGCTTATTTGTTTGGATGTATAGTGATGTGTGCCATTTTAGTTCTTTTGGGGCTTTATAATACTGAATTTCAGGGCACTATATTGGTATCCTGTGGCAGCAGCTGGCATAGGTTATATATTCATTTTCCAGCACGACTGGTTTTTGTTTGGTTTTCAACAATTGAAGAATGGCTGGAAAAATAGCAAACTAGGTGCTGCCTCAAAGATATTTATGTTGGCCCTAACATGGACTTGGTTCTAGGTCGAAAAGTGAACTCACAACACACATGTGTTGGCGTAACACACAATAAAACATGCATTTTTCAATGTATTTCCAAAAAGCAAGGTAAAACAGGGTATATGTGCTCTGCTGTGCCAATCTTATAGTATATGTTGGTCTTGTAAAGATCGGAGTGATTAGACTGAATAGGTGCATGCCTTTTCAAGAAGTTGTGCCAGTCCAGAACTGCATTTTTAAGGGCATGGCAGCCCATTTTTTTTTTAATGGAACGGTAAAATTCACAAAAGACTGCAATTTGCGACACAGGAGTCCCACGCTTACTGTAACTTGTTACATCACTTCAGCCTCCTGGTTTGCTAACCTGCCACACGGCTGCTTCGGGCCTCATGCCTAGGCCTTAGGTCTGCTCCTCAGACCAACACAAAGGTTTCCCTCCAGTCAAGCGCTCTCATAGCTTACTCACAATCAGCTTGTTACTGCTCTGTGGCAGACTACATCTGCCTCCTGCAGACATGCATGCTTTGACTGCTCCCTGCAATCCCTCTGACTCCTAGAGAGGATGGGAGTCCTCCTGACTCCCATGCACTGACCTCCTATCTGTTGGGTTGAGCCCCCAGCTTTAACCCTGGGTCTAATATGAACTCAGCCCACACCTATGCAATCAGTACATCTGCCTCTCCAAAACTCTGACCTAAACTGCTAAAATGAACAGTGATACGGGCTGGCATCTCCACAGTCTACCGTTCATCAATGGAAAAAATGTGAGGGCTTTTTCTACTATGGATTGCTTCAAATGACGCTGTACCATTTTAAACTAAGACCCGCCTTAGAACAGACGCCATACAATATCTTCTTTTAATGCCCCATACACACGTGCCGATTATCTGCAGACTTACCTTTTCTATGTAGTGCAAGGGCCTGCCGGATTGCATACAAATTGAAAGTGTTTAGGTTTGACCTCATATTATATGGTTTTGGTAAGTCTGCAGACAAAAGTCTGCAGATAATCTGCACGTGTGTATGGGGCATAACTCTACTCATGTATTTTTCCTTTTTCACTGGGGCCTGATGTTTGCTAGTTTCTATGCTAAGCTCCACCAGCATCCCTCCCTTTGTCAAAGGAAACGGTTTCAGTGGCCAATAAGAGCACTAATAGGGCGTGTGTCAAATGGCTTTTGTTTGCTTTAGGTAAACGTTGCATTCTCATACAAATCTATAGGAATGCAACAGTTGCTTGAAGCAGGTCAAATGCATGTTAGAAGGAGGTCTAATGCAGATCAATTGCACCTGTTAATGAACCCTGAATTACCTTGGGAGCCCCTCAAACTAACGGCATCAACACAAGCCCAAAGCCCATCGACAAAGGCCCTTAAAGTGGTAGTAAAGGTGTTTTTGTTGATTTATACTGTACCTACAAGTAAGCCTACAGTATACAAGGCTCACCTGTAGATACAGTAAATACCTCCTCAACATGTATTGTTTAGGAGATATTTACTTAACCACTTTAGCCCCGCTTACATTGAGGCTACTGCGGCAAAGTGCCGCGATCCCGTCCAGCGACGTAGACCTACGTCGCTGGACTCCGCCCCTTGTGGGCGGCGCTCGCGCGCCGCCGGAGGCTCGCTCCCGCTGTGTTCATTCACAGCGGGAGTCGGGCCAGCGGAGGAGCAGCGGCGATTGCCGCTGCTCTGCC
The DNA here is from genome assembly GCF_965119305.1 of Pelophylax lessonae. NCBI lineage: Eukaryota > Metazoa > Chordata > Amphibia > Anura > Ranidae > Pelophylax > Pelophylax lessonae. The sequence goes on along the minus strand of NW_028120025.1, from coordinate 36,733 downwards.
CCGATCGTCGGGGATCGAGTCTGGAGATCCGCCCGCTGTGTGTAAACACAGCGGGCGGATCTCCATAGTGACAGGGACTGACAGATGACTTTATCATAAAGCAAAGTGTCAAGCCCCAGTACCAAAATTAAAAATATAATTAATACTATGAATTTTTGTTATATTGTAGGGCCACACAATGGGACTATGCGCTGTTTACCTTAGTCCATAAGTTTGCCTAATGTCGTATTACCATTGCATTGTGTATTAGTTGAAGTGTGTGTATAGCCAAATCATTTTTTCCTGTTGTGGATAGAGTGGAGAGCTAGTAAAAACATGTGTCAGGTTGTGATTGCTATCTGTGACAGATTTGCTCTCTCTTTTTATCCTGGTGACCACAATAATCAGAACAGAAAATGATGGAAATCAAAAATTTTACAGTTGTCACTAAAACAGGAGTTAAGCCCCATACACACACGCAGATCGTCGTCATACAAATGTTCGTCTTTTCTCCCCGGGATGTCGGTGTCTGTTGAAAAGTGCAAAGACAGCACAAGGACAGCACAAGAATTTTGTCTGCAGACTTCAGCTGACTGCAGAAGTGATGTCATGTAATGGTTAACTTTCCCTGTGTTTTTTATTTTCTGAGCATGCCCAGTCTTGCAAATCTGCGGTCTGTCGGCTGATTTCTGTACTGACAGGCAAACAATTGTCCGTTCTGGTGTCTGCAGACAAAAATTTTCATGTTTGCAAGAAAGACTCTTGTCTGCAGATTGTGTGCAGACATCTGTCGGAGGCACCATACTAACACGCATACAATCGGCAGATCTTTCGTCCGCCGACGTTTGTATGACGACGATCTGCGTGTGTGTACGGGCCTTAAGGGGGAAATCTTCCAATGGGAGTAACTTTATTGGTGGCAACTGTGTAAAATGGGAATTTCTGCACTTTGAATAGATCACCTCTCACTTCTTGTTGCATTTCCAAAAACAATTTAAACAGCAAAAATGAACTGAGCAGTTTTACCCTTTCCATACTTCCAAAGAGGGCTTTTTATCAGAGCCGCTATTATACTGTTCTCATGTGTCAGCCTACGGTTAAGTGTATGTAACCCAAAATAATAATGTTGTGTAAATAGCTCTATTTTTGACTTGTAAATGTAGTTGTGCAAGGTTTTTTTTTTTATATTATTGTAAGTACAGTAAATGCTTAATAAATACTTGTTGTTCCTGCTCTTCATTTAGTCCTTTCCATAATAGGGTGACAACGCTATCCCACCAGCTCCCAATGTTGCAGAAGTATTTGTCACCCTCCTGTGTAAGCTACAAACAGCCGTGCTTTCATCTAGTGCTGTGGGAAACACTCCCTGCTAGTTTACTGACAGCTGCTCTGACCATTTAGCAACCAAGACTTGGAATTTATGCCTTAGTGATGCTACTAACAACCTTAAAAGGGACCCCCTCCCCTTTAAAACTGCCAATGCTATTTAAAGGCAACCAGGTAAACAAGTGACTTACATCTATCAATCAATGCCCCTTTTTAAAATTTTCCCACATTGCCACTGGATGTCATTTGTATGCATCCTGCTCCCACACTACCAGCTTTAAAAACACCATAATTAGTGGCCAGATTCTTCCTATGTGTTATCTGTGTTGGCCCACTGATAAAGGCAGGCCCAAAGCAAAAAAAATAAAAAATAGGCGCAGGGCCTCATGATGGGGTTTACAGAATACAGGACATCAAGGGTCAATTGGCTGGGGTGTAGCAAGAGGTAAATTATTGGGATTGGTCCAGGAGTGATAGGTGGAGTTTTGGATAGGGGGCATGCTAGGGACAGAGAGTTTGTTTTACAGACCCTGCTGGTGAAGTCGGAAGAACAGGAGTCAAGAACAGGAATCCTCGCCCTCCTGCCCTGTTTTGGGTTGTTTGGTTGTTTTATTTGTAAAAAAAAAAAAACAAAGGAAAGGGTTTGGTGGTTAGGGTCTTGGAAGGCATTAATATTCTTGGAAAAGTTCATAGGGTGACCCATCTAAGGTAAGGAGCCCTCTAGGGGATCCCAGGTAATGCGCAGCTGGGGACCATTAAGTATTAACCCTGATACACAATGCTAATTTGATTTTTGGTGCCTCCCAAGATCGGCAACCTTTATGTTACGGGTACTGGATTTGGTATTGTTTCTGTTTTAAGAAATGTTTATTTTGTTAATTTGTTAAATGAAATGTAAATTTTTCTCAATATTGGTGTTATGCATTATTTGTTCAGAGCTAGTGGCATGGGTTTCAGTTGGGAAGAAATACGATGGGTTGAATTTATCTGTAATACACGAATCCTATCTTTGACAGATCTTGCGCATGTGCAATGTGAGATCTGGCACAGAAATGAAAATGCCTTTGCCAGAAGTTCTCGCAGGATTTTGTGAAATCTGGAGAGATCTTGTAGTGTATAGACAAGGTGATGTAGCCTTCCCAGGGTGCATCGCTGATGGCCTGGCTACATCACCAGTGATTTGAAAAAGGTCCCACAGTTAACAGTGCATGTCAGAGCACAAACCAAGCCATGAACTCCTAGGAATTGTCTGAAGACCTCCGGGACAGGATTGTATCGAGGCACAGATCTAGGGAAGGGTACAGAAAAATCTCTGCAGCATTGAGGGTCCCAATGAGCACAGTGGCCTCCTTCTTTCATAAATGGAAGATGTTTGAAACCACCAAGACTCTTCCTAGAGTGGGCTACCTGGACATACTAAACGATCGGGGGAGAAGGGCCTTAGTCAGGGAGGTGACCAAGAATCTGATGGTCACTCTGATAGAGCTCCAGCAGTTGTGGACAGAGAGGAACCTTCCAGAAGAACAACCATCTCTGCAGCACTCCACTAATCAGGCCTGTATGGTATAGTGGCCAGACAAAATCCACTCAGTAAAAGGCACATGACATCCCACCTGGAGTTTGCCAAAAGACACCTGAAAGACGCCCAGACCATGGAAAACAAAATTCTCTGGTCTGATGAAAGAAAGATTGGTCATTCTGACAGAGCTCCAAAGTTTCTCTGTGGGGAGAGGATAACCTTCCAGAAGAACAACCACCTCTGCAGCACTCCATCAATCAGGCCTGTATAGTAGAGTTGCCAGACGGAAGCTACTCCTCAGTAAAAGGCACATGGCAGCCCGCCTGGAGTTTGCCAAAAGGCACCTGAAGGACTCTTAGACCATGCGAAAAAAAATTCTCTGGTCTGATGAAACAAAGATTGAACTTTTTGGCCTAAATGGCAAGTATCATGTTTGGAGGAAACCAGGCACCGCTTATCACCTGGCCAATACCATCCCTACAGTGGATCATGGAGGTGGCAGCATAATGCTGTCGGGATGTTTTTCAGTGGCAGGAACTGGGAGACTAGTCAGGATTGAGGGAAAGATGAATGCAGTAATGTACAGAGAGATCCTTGATGAAAACCTGCTCCACTGTGCTCTGGACATCAGACTGGGGCAAAGGTTCATCTTCCAACAGAACAACAACCCTAAGCATACAGCCAAGATAACAAAGGATTGTCTATGGGACAGCTCTGTGAATGTCCTTGAGTGGGCCAGCCAAAGCCCAGACTTGAACATCTCTGGAGAGATCTGAAAATGACTGTGCATTGATGCTCCCCATCCAACCTGATGGAGTTTGAGAGGTCCTGCAAAAAAGAATGGGGAAAACTGCCCAAAAATACGTGTGCCAAGCTTGTAGCATCATACTCAAAAAGACTTGAAGCTGTAATTGGTGCACAAAGCTGCTTCAAAGTATTGAGCAAAGGCTGTGTTTACTTATGTACATGGGATTTGTTTCCTTTTTTATTAAATTTGTAAAGATTTAGGGTCCATTCACACTAGCGCGACTTGTCAGGCGACTTGGTTGCCTGACAAGTCGCGGTCGGTCGCTCGCCATTGAATAGTACAGGACCCGTTCTAATAGGAGCGACACAAGTCGCTCCGACTTAGAAAAAGGGTCCTGTACTACTTTGGGACGACCTGGAGGTGACTTGCATTGACTTCAATTATATGAAGTCCCTGCAAGTCACGCCGATGTGCACCGCGACTTCACAGTTCGCCCCTGCAAGTCACGCCGATGTGCACCGCGACTTCACAGTTCGCCCCAGCAAGTCATGCTGCGCCAGTGTGAATGGACCCTTAAAAACAAACTTCTTTCACATTGTCATTATGGGGTATTGTTTAGAGAATTTTGAGGAAAATAATGAAGGCTGTAACATAACAAAATGTGTAAAAAGTGAAGCGATGTGAATACTTTCCGGATGCACTGTATACATGTACACTTGATTAGACTGTTTTATGGTTGACCTCTATGCTTGCACTGTTAATGCCTGAATTTTACTTTTTTTTTATGACTGTCTTCCATTAATTCTATGCCTATGTATGTGGAATTGGACTCTTTGTTTGATATTTGTTTTCTCGTTTTGTAAGTTTCTTTACATTACAATAAAAATTCAATTAAACAAGAAAATATCTAAAGCAGCCCCCCCCCAAAAAAAAAATAAATAAAAGAAAACAAAGATAAAAATTTAACTTTTCTTATAATCTAAGCTGGTTTCAGTAAGAGTGGATGAGTCGTGGGTAATAAATCACAGCACTATACAAAGAAATAAAAACCTGAATAAGACTGAACAACCACCCTCTATATATAAAGAAAAGCAAAAACACAAACTGACAATAAACACCACTAAAGTTGCAAAATTCCTTACAAAATTTATTTACATATACATATCTTAAATTCAACACATATTTAAAAAGCTTGGCCAAGTAAATGTGCAAATTAAAAATTGTATTTAAAAAATTGAACAACACCCCCTTCTTCATATACATTCATTAAAAAAAAAAAAATGAGACCTGTGGGTGTGTTACTGTGGCAGGGAGGGAAAAACTCCCCATTGGGTTCACCTGACAGTAACGTAATCTCTTTCCACGCTATAATAAATAGTTAGCCTTAGGATTTAATATATACTATTATATATTTGATTTACTGTAAGTGATGTTTGCAGAGTTAATGACATTCAAAATGAATAACAACAAATGTCAGTAAGTACGGCATTGTTAGCAATCAGACATTAATTTGAAATTCAAGCAGGGGGCTGCCAAAAATCAGAAAATTAAAAAGGCATTCCAAAATCACATTTTATTTAATCTGTTGAGCATTTTCCACAAGCGACAAAATCCAGATTTCTGTTGTGATTTTTTTTCTGTCTCTTTCTTTCAGTGCGCTTATGAACTCATCTATATGTTCCTGTTTTCTTTTCTTGTCCGAAACAACTTCTAGACACGTTGTCTTGTTGAAATAGGCCGATGGTTGTCCACTCACCAGGATATCTGAAGCTGGAACAAAATAAATGTGTTTTACCAATGTGCGCCATTGTCTCTAATGAAATATGTTTCCGCTATGAACGCTGAGCAGAGAAGCTGCAATCCCTTCCCTTTGACTAGGAGACTGACCTGTCAGATATTGTCATAAAAGGAAGCACAGCAATACGAGCTTCAAATCTGTTCATTCACAATTAAAAGAAAAACACTGCCTGCTGTCCTTCTGCATTGTTATTCCATTCTGGGCACAGAGCTAAGAATACTGCCTGCTTCCGAGTCATGTACAGTGGCAAAGCAAAAATGCCATAAAGTGACCAAGCTACAGGGAATCCGGAAAGTATTCACAGCGCTTCACTTTTTCCACATTTTTTTTAGGTTACAGCTCTATTCCAAAATTGATTAAATTCATTATTTTCCTCAAAATTCTACAAACAATTGACAACATGAAAGTTTGTTTGAAATCTTTACAAATTTATTAAAAATAAAAAACTAAAAAAAAAAAAAAAAAAAAAAATACCACATGTACATAAGTATTCACATCCTTTGGCCAATACTTTGTTGAAGCACCTTTGGCACCAATTACAGCGTCAAGTCTTTTTGAGTATGATTCTACAAGCATGGCACACCTATTTTTGGGCAGTTTCTCCCATTCTTCTTTGCAGGACCTCTCAAGCTCCATCAGGTTGGATGGGGAGCGTCGGTGCAGAGCCATTTTCAGATCCCTCTAGAGATTGCTAAATGGGTTCAAGTCTGGGCTCTGGCTGGACCCCTCAATGACATTCAAAGAGTTGTCCTATAGCTACTCCTTTGTTATCTTGGCTGTGTGCTTAGGGTCGTTGTCCTGTTAGAACAGTGGTTCTCAATTCCGGTCCTCGGGACCCACTAACAGGCCAGATTTTAAGTATTACCTTGGGGGATGCAGACTAGAATACTGCAATCACTGAGCAGCAAATGAGATCACCTGTGATGTAATTTAGTTATCTTGCAAACCTGGCCTGTTGGTGGGTCCCGAGGACCGGAATTGAGAACCACTGTGTTAGAAGATGAACCTCAGCCCTAGTCTGAGGTCCAGAGGGCTCTGGAGCCGGTTCTCGTCAAGGATGTCTCTGTACATTGCTGCATTCTTCTTTCCCAAAATCCTGACTAGTATCCCAGTTCCTGCCACTGTAAAATCCCAACAGCATGATGCTGCCACCACCATGCTTCACTGTAGGGATGGTATTTGCCAGGTGATGAGCGGTGCCTGGTTTCCTCCGAACATGATACTTGCCATTTAGGCCAAAAAGTTCAATCTTTGTTTCATCAGACCAGAGAATTTTTTTTCGCATGGTCTAAGAGTCCTTCAGGTGCCTTTTGGCAAACTCCAGGCGGGCTGCCATGTGCCTTTTACTGAGGAGTAGCTTCCGTCTGGCAACTCTACTATACAGGCCTGATTGATGGAGTGCTGCAGAGGTGGTTGTTCTTCTGGAAGGTTATCCTCTCCCCACAGAGAAACTTTGGAGCTCTGTCAGAATGACCATTGGGTTCTTGGTCATCTCCCTGACTAAGGCCATTCTCCCCCGATAGCTCGGTTTGACCAGGCGGCCCACATTAGCAAGAGTCCTGGTGGTTCCAAACTTCTCCCATTTACGGGTAATGGAGGCCACTGTGCTCATTAGGACTTTCAATGCTGCAGAACATTTTCTGTACCCTTTCCCAGATCTGTGCCTCCATACAATCCTGTCTCAAGGGTCTACAGGACTTCATGGCTTGATTTTAGCTCTGAAAAAGCCCTGTTAACTGTGGGACCTTATATAGACAGGTGTGTGCCTTTACAAATCATCTCCAATCAACTGAGTTTACCACAGGGGGACTCCAAGCAAGTTGTAGAAACATCTCAAAGATCAGTGGAATCAGGATGCACCTGAGCACAATTTTGAGTATCTTGGCAAACGCTGTGAATACTTATGTACATGTGACTTATTTTGTATTTTATTTTTAATAAATTTGCAAAGATTTTGAACAAACTTCTTTCACATTGTCATTATGGGGTTTTGTTTGTAGAATGTTGAGAAAATAACTAATGTAATCAATTTTGGAAAAAGGCTGTAACATAACAAAATATGGAAAAGTGAAGCACTGTGAATACTTTCTGGATTCACTGTATGTTCATTCAAATATTTACATATTCTTAGGAAGCACAACATGGTTTGATGCAGGCACGTGGAGCAATTCGTCCTTAAATTTCACTACAGAAGTGGTCTAGGAATATTTTGCTGTGATCTTTGATGTTGAATGAGTCCACAGTTCCTGTAGCTACTGGGGTCAATGAGGGCTTCTATTAAAACTCTTTTACGGCAAGTTAAGGATTGTTGCACCAATCACCCATAATATTATGACCACCCATAGTGTAGAAGTTTGAATCAATATGTTTATTTAAAAAAACGGAATTTTTGTAAAATCTTACCTGTAAAATTCCTTTCTCTGAGTCCTCCGACAGTCGCCGCCCCCTCTAAGTCATCACTGTTGGGTATTGTCATCTGCTCCGCAGGAGTAGCTAGGCATATAGACTTAGTTAAAAACAAAAGGCATTTGCATGTATACACCCCTGGGGGCTGTCCCATCTGGTCAATACCCCCCTGCAGTGTCCACTCCCAACTCAGTTTGGTAACATAGCAGTAAGAAAACAAGAACCCCGTATAGAGGGGCGGGGGCGGCGACTGTCGGAGGACTCAGAGAAAGGAATTTTACAGGTAAGATTTTACAAAAATTCCGTTTTCTCTTACGTCCTCCGACAGTCGCCACCCCCTCTAAGTCATCACTGTTGGGATGTCCCAAAGCAGTATAGACATGAGGGGTGGGAGACGCAACCGTATAAGAGGCAACGCAGTACCCATAGCAGAGAAAGGAACCTTACATGCACTGTAAGAGAACCCACTGGGCAACAGAAAAAACAATGCTCAACAGGAGCAACCGCCCAGGAAAGCAAATACCAACAGACAGGGACCCATAAAAAAACAAGGGTCCTTCATGGCACTGCCGCACTGAGAACTTTGCGGCCAAAGGAAGCATCAGCCGATGCCAGAACGTCGACTTTGTAGAATTTCGAGAAAGTGTGCACCGACGACCAAGTCGCAGCTTTGCACACCTGGGCCACCGAGGCCCTATGCCAACAAGCCCAGGACGTACTCACAGATCTAGTAGAGTGCGCCTTAACAGGGTAGGGTGGAACCCGTTCCTTCAAAGCATAAGCCTGCTCAATGGTCTGTCTGATCCATTTGGCAATAGTTGCTGCGGACGCAGCCATGCCCTTCCGAGACCCCTCAGGAAGAACAAACAGGGAATCCGTTTTACGAAAGGATTCTGTAGACAGGTAAACCCTGATCGCCCGGACAACATCCAAGGAATAAGAAGAGGTGTATAATGAGAATCAGAGGAGGCTCACATACACTAGCAGCGCTAATATGTGAGCCTCCTCTGATTCTCATTATACACCTCTTCTTATTATTTGATTTTTTATAGCGGCTGCTTTACATTTAGATTTTCTATTTTATTAGCGCTGGGTTGAGTGGGTTTTATTCTTACTCCTATTATCAACATCCAAAGAATGCAAAGCAATCTCCTTCGGATGCTTAGGCTTCGTGCAAAGTGAAGGCAGAACAATTTCCTCATTAAGGTGAAATTCAGTGACCACCTTGGGAAGAAAGGACGGAAGTGTTCTCAACACCACCTTATCCTTATGAATTACCAAGTAAGGGGAGCGGCAAGACAACGCCGCCAGCTCCGATACTCTGCGAGCCGAAGTGATCGCCACCAAAAAGGCGACCGTCTTTGACAACAGAGGCAAAGAGATCTCCCTGATATTTTCAAAGGGAGCACGCTGTAACACGGACAGAACCAAGTTCAAGTCCCATGGAGGTAAAGGCTCCTTTCTGGGAGGAACCAAGTGTGGCACACCTTGAATGAAGGTACGGACCAAGGAATTAGACGCCACAGGGCGTTGGAAAAGGATGGCCTGACCCTTTATCGTGACCAGCGCCAAACGCTGATCCACGCCAGACTGGAGGAAAGCCAACACTCTTGACACCGAGTACGAGCGAGGGGAAAACCCCCTGGACTCACACCAGGCGAAATAAGCTTTCCAGGTACGGTAATAGATTTTACCAGAAGAGGATTTCCTAGCCTTGATCAGCGTAGGGATAACCTCAGGGGAGAGACCCTTGTCCCTCAGGACCTGGGTCTCAGCAGCCAGGCCGTTAAAGCCAGCGACTGTAAAGCAGGATGGAAGATTGGATCTTGAGACAGAAGACCTTCCCGCAGGGGCAGTCGCCCCGGAGGCGCCACTGCCAGGTGAACAACGTCGGCGTACCAGGACCGGCGAGGCTAGTCCGGCGCGATCAGAATCACCAGGTGCGGCTCCGAGGCTAGCCTGCGGAGGAACCTGGACAGCAACTGAATTGGAGGAAAGGCATACATCAGACGATACTGATGCCAAGGGGCCACCAACGCATCCGAGGCGTCCGCCAACGGATCGCGCGTTCTTGCCACGAACCTTCCCACCTTTTGATTTAGCCGAGATGCAAACAGATCCACGTCCGGGATCCCCACTTCGCACACAGCATTTGGAAGACCTCCGGGTGTAAGGACCATTCCCCCTGGTCCAGGGTCTGGCGACTCAGTCTGCTTGCCAATTCTCTACACCCGGAATGTGAACCGCTGAGATTGCCGGGACGTGAAGCTCGGCCCAAGACAGAATGTCTGTCACCTCCCGGGCCGCCCGAGCACTCCTGGTGCCCCCTTGGTGGTTGATGTAAGCCACCGTGGTAGCATTGTCCGCCCGGACAGGACGACCCTGTAGACGATCCGACCACTGGAGGAGGCAGAGCTTGATCGCTCGCAATTCCAGGACGTTGATCGGAAGGGAGGACTCCTCCTCCGACCAAGTGCCCTGGGCAGACAGGGTGCCCAGGACCCCACCCCAGCCTAACAGGCTGGCATCCATGGTGATCACCATCCAAACCAACGGACGGAAAGACTTGCCCTGCGTCACCGGAGACTGGAGCCACCACCGAAGAGCCAATTTTGTCTGACGACTCAAGGAGACATGCAGATCCAGGGACCGAGCCAGTCCGTCCCATTTCGCCAGGATCTCCGCTTGGAGACCTCGCGTGTGGAACTGAGCAAAAGGTATCGCCTCGAAGGTCGACACCATCAACCCCAGGACCCGCATACAGGTCCTGAGTGATGATGCTGGCACATCCCTGAGGGACCCGATCTCGTCCCGCAATGTTCGGAGCTTGTCCTCCGGCAGGAACACCTTCTGAGTCCAGAATCATCCCCAGGTAGGGAAGACGAACCGAAGGGGACAACGATGATTTCTGAATGTTGATGGTCCATCCGAACTCCCTGAAGCGTTCGGACCGTGATGGACAGATCGCGCACCAGGTCCTGACTGACACTTGATCTTATGAGGAGATCGTCTAGATACCCCAAGACCGCAATGCCCTGAGCCCTCAGTAGGCCCAGAACCGGCGCCAGTACCTTGGTAAAGACCCTGGGAGCCGAAGCAAGACCGAAAGGTAACACCACAAACTGGTAATGGTCTTCCGCGACAGCAAACCGAAGGTACCGCTGATGACCCTCGAAGATGGGGGACATGCAGGTACGCATCCTTGAGGTCTATTGAAGCCAGGAACTCCCCTGGGCTCAGAGAAGCCACCACCGATCGGAGAGACTCCATACGGAATTTCCAAACTCGCACAAAGCGGTTCAGAGCTTTCAGGTCCAGGATAGGACGCACTTTGCCCTCCTTTCTGGGCACAGTGAACAGATTGGAATAAAAGCCCCGAAACCTGTCCTGGTGAGGCACCGGGACGACCACTCCCTGAGCAAGGAGGTCCTGAACCGCACGGTGCAAGTCCTGCAGACGCCCCAGAGGCAAATGAATATTTGAGGGGAAGAATCTGTCCGCTGGCCGGGAAAGAAACTCGATCTTGTATCCCGACCGAACGATTTCCTGAACCCACCTGTCCGAAATCCGGAGCAGCCAAAGTTGGAGGAAACCGCGCAAACGTCCACCCACCCCAGAAACGGGTGAGGGCGTGCCTTCAGGCAGAAGTGGATTGGCCCGTCGAAGCGGTATTGCCTGACTTCTGCTTACCCGCCCAGGGCTTCTTCTGTCCGCCCTGGGACTTGAAGGGCTTGCCCTTGGATTGGTTCCGAAAGGCACGAAAGGAACCCTGACTGGATCTAGGCGCAGAACTCCGCTTGCCCCGGAAGGACTTGTGCTTCGGGTTCTGGGGCAGCATAGTGCTCTTGCCCCCCGTGATGCCTTTTACCAGGGTATCCAACGCCTCGCCAAAAAGGCGAGAGCCAGCATAGGGAAAATCAGCAACCGTTTTCCACGAGGACTGGTCGGCCGACCAGCTCTTCAGCCATATCAGGCGTCGGTTAAGCACCGCGACACTGGAGAGGCGAGCCACCAAGGGGGCCTCATTTAAGGCTGCATCACACAGATACATAATTCCTTGGTGGATTTGATCCACCATTTCCAGCCGGGCAGGCGGAACATCATCAGACACAAGGTTGTTCTTAAGCACCATAGTCCAATCAGCAACCGCCTGCGCCACTAACATGGACGCGAAAATGGGTTTGAGCAGAGAGCCCGCCACCGTATAGGAATGGCGGGCCAAAGACTCCAAACACCGGTCCGTTGGATCCCGGAAAACCGGGGAATCCTCCATAGGAACCAAGGCAGCCTTGTTCAACACTGCAACCGTGTGATCCACCTGTGGAGGTACACACCAGCGCGATTCCGTAGCCGGCGTGAAGCAATTTGAACCGACTGGGCACCACGAACGGACGTTTTAACGTGCGCCACACTTCATTAACAGTGTAATGAAACTCAGCGGGACAGGGAAAAACCTGCGCCGACTTGCGGGTCCTGTGCGTCCCAAAAGAGGACGCAACGCCCAGGGGACTGGGCTCATCCTCCAAGTGCAAAGTTTCCTTCACAGAAATAATTAATTCATCCATGGTCGCCCGTTCTTCGGACGACCCCGGAGAGGAGGTATCAACCCCCTCCACCTCCGCCTCAGACCCCTGCAGGTCCAAGGATGAGCGGGACCCTGAAAAGGGCACACTCGCAGCAGCCATATCACCCTCTGAATCAGGGGAGAGGGACAATCTGGGCCTCTTACGAGCAGCACGTTCAGCCATCAGCATTTCCATATTAGACACTAAAGTCGCCACTACAGCGGCCAAATCAGGTCTCAGAGGGGCCACAGGAGAACTGGGCTGGTGGAAATTTGCTATCCGGAGAATCCATGCGCAGGTGAGAAAAAAAGGACAGTGCAAGATTTAGGTGCTGTCCCTTTAAAAGTGCTGCGAGTGCGCAGCCCACCGCTCCAGCTATAAAGATAGAAAAAGACCCCCAAACAGGAAGGAGACAAAACTGAGCCAGAAGCGACAGTACAGAAAAAATATTCCTGCTTCAGAGGAAAGAGGAAGTGCTGTAAAAGTAGGCTGAACCATCTGCTGCATGACCCAGGGAAAATGACTGCCCCATAGGAACGTATGGGAGACTCCACCAAAATGGCCGCCGACATGCGGCCGAACCGAGCGATCGGTCACCTCAAAAATGGCGGCGATTGGCGCCAAATCAGCATGTAGTTGTGCCCATAGAGAAGCTCACATGCCTGCCCAGTGTATAAAACAATGGCGGACTGCTCGGTTTCCCCCGCCGCGGCCCATACACAGTCTGCACCCCCAAACACACACAGCGCCGCAGCGCATGTACAAGCGATCCCCGCAGGGATCGCAGCAGGGAGTCACACAAGGCACAGACATGGGGAACACACAGCAACCAGGACTGCTACCCCACACAGAGGCCCCACACAGAAGTACTTACCTGTACCCGATAGCGTGGGGAGCCTCACAGAACGGAAAGCCGCTGTCCTCATCTGACAGGGAATGCCGTTTGCCAGGGACATTGCACTGCTGAGTCGCAGATGCGTCCAGTGAGGTAGCCACCTCACAGCTGCATCCCTGCTGCGAACAGAGATGGGTCGTTCATAATGCCAGGGCGAACCATAGCTGAACGCTCAATGGCGGGCTGGGGGTCCATCTGACCCTCTGTGCCCTGGGGAACCAGGGCGGCCAGTCCGAATCCCAGCACCGCATGTCCATCTTCGTCTGAAGAGTCGACTAAAAACTAAAGCTGACAAAATAAACAGCTAGTAAAGAAAGAAAAACTGACATTTTTCAAGAAAATCAAATAAAAAGAAGATAGGCTGAGACCGAAGCCCCAGCACAGGGAAAGCCTAACTACTCCTGATGCTAGGCAAATTAAAACTGAGTTGGGAGTGGACACTACAGGAGGGTATTGACCAGATGGGACAGCCCCCAGGGGTGTATACATGCAAATGCCTTTTGTTTTTAACTAAGTCTATATGCCTAGCTACTCCTGCGGAGCAGATGACAATACCCAACAGTGATGACTTAGAGGGGGCGGCGACTGTCGGAGGACGTAAGAGAAATAATAGTAACTCTTACATTCAGATTGAAAAAAATGCTTGGGTATGTAAAAACACAAAGCAGCATACATATCTCCAACATCTCTTCTGGTCCAGGATGCCCTACACGTTGTGTCACAACACAGGACTTCATCGGGAGAACTGGATTGGTTATGTTAGATGCCATTTATCTGGTGGAGCCCGAAAATTGTGTGGTGACCCATTCTGTTGTGGTTTCCATTAAAAATCATATGGTGGCCATTTTCCTAGACCGGAAGTGATGTCGGAGATCTGTATGCTGCTTTGTGTTTTTGCATAACCAATCGTTTTTTATTGATCTGAATGTAAGTGTTACTATTTTTTTTTATCGATTTTGACTACTACACTATAGGAGGCCATCTTGCATTACCCTAACATATGGATTATGCATGGTGAACGGAGCCTTAAAGGGACCACTACCAAGGAAAATCCAAATACATCTGATAGATCTGCAACCAAGCCAGGATCGGGGAAACATCGCCCTGAGCACTGTAATCAAAAAGCAAATTTGGTTACTCACTAAGGTGAGAGTTCTGGGAGCACAAGAAGGTGAAAGTACACAACTTTGTTTATACTATATATATTCACACGAGAGGCACTTTATTTGGAAGCAAGTGGTTATAATTGTTACATCACAGCTGGAGAATGAACTGTTATACACTTTCATATATACCATGGGTGTCCAACCTTTTGGCTTCTCTGGGCCACATTGAGCGTAGAGAAATTTTCTCGGGCCGCATATAAAATATATACTATAGTTAAAGTATATAAGTAATAAAATGCCGCTGCGCCCTTCCTGTGCCACCGCCCCCCCCCCCCCCCCGCACTAATTTAACACAACTAGAAGATGATCAAATGAAATTGAATCAGTATATAGAGGTTTACTCCTTCTGAGAAATATTAAAGGAACACTCTAACCAACATGACCACTTCAGTGATTTGAAGTGGTCATGGTGGTAGAAGTCAGAAACACTGCACATGCGCGCCTCCCCCCTCCCCTCCGAGGCAGCCTCTGCCTACAATTAGTTGGAGGCCCCTGTGGCCATGCCCCCGACCCGACGTCCTTCCTCACCCGGAAAAAAAAATTGTCACGGGGCAGTGGGCCGCATTGCCTGGGGTTCCGGGCCGCATGTGGCCCCCGGGCCACAGGTTAGACATGCCTGATATATACAGTAGATGCACTTTTGAAATGGACTGCACTAATGTTATGCACTTTATATGCCATGATATATACAGTATGTTACAAAAGTGAGTACACCCCTCACATTTTTGTAAATATTTTATTATATCTTTTCATGTGACAACACTGAAGAAATGACACTTTGCTACAATGTAAAGTAGTGAGTGTACAGCTTGTATAACGGTGTAAATTTGCTGTCCCCTCAAAATAACTCAACATATAGCCATTAATGTCCAAACCTCTGGCAACAAAAGTGAGTACACCCCTAAGTGAAAATGTCCAAATTGGGCCCAGTTAGCCATTTTCCCTCCCCGGTTTCATGTGATGCGTTAGTGTTAAAAGGTCTTCGGTGTGAATGGGGAGCAGGTTTGTCAAATCTGGTGTTATCGCTCTCCCTCTCTCATACTGGTCACTGGAAGTTCAACATGGCACGTCATGGCAAAGAACCCTCTGAGAATATGAAAAAAAATTGTTGCTCTACATAAAGATGGCCTAGGCAATAAGAAGATTGCCAAGACCCTAAAACTGAGCTGCAGCATGGATGCCAAGACCATACAGCAGTTCAAAAGGACAGGTTCCACTTAGAGCAGGCCTTACCATGGTCGACTAAAGAAGTTGAGTGCACGTGCTGAGCGTAATATCCAGAGGTTTTCTTTGGGAAATAGACGTATGAGTGCTGCCAGCATTGCTGCAGAGGTTGAAGGGGTAGGGGGGTAAGCCTGTCAGTGCTTAGACCATATACGCTGCACACTGCATCAAATTGTTCTGCATGGCTGTCATCCCAGAAGGAAGCCCCTTCTAAAGATGATGCACAAATAAGCACAAAAACAGTTTGCTGAAGACAAGCAGACTAAGGACATGGATTACAGGAACCATGTCCTGTGGTCTGATGAGACCAAGATAAACTTGGTTCAGATTGTGTCAAGCGTGTGTGGCAACAAGGTGAGGAGTACAAAGACAAGTGTGTCTTGCTTACAGTCAAGCATGGTGGTAGGAGTGTCATGGTCTGGGGCTGCATGAGTGCTGCTGGCACTGGGGAGCTACAGTTCATTGAGGGAACCATGAAAGCCAACATGTACTGTGACATACTGAAGCAGAGCATGATCTCCTCCCTTCAAGGACTGGGATGCAGGGCAGTATTCAAACACGATAACTACTCCAAACACACCTCCAAGACGACCACTGCCTTGCTAAAGAAGCTGAGGGTAAAGGTAATGGATTGGCCAACCATGTATCCAGCCCTAAACCCTATTGAGCATCTGTGGGGGCATCCTCAAACAGAAGGCGGAGGAGCGCAAGGTCTCTTACATCCACCAGCTTCTTGATGTCATCATGGAGGAGTGGGTGGAAGAGGCATCCAGTGGCAACCTATGAAGCTCTCGTGAACTCCATGCTCAAGGGGGTTAAGGCAGTGCTGGAAAATAATTGTGGCCACACAAAATTGTGAAACTTTGGGCCCACTTTGGACATTTTCACTTAGGGGTGTACTCACTTTTGTTGCCAGCGGTTTAGACCAACGTTCCCCAATGGGTGTTCTGCTGAACCCTAGGGTTCCTCGAGAACAAAATTGAGGTTTTGCGGCATTTTGCCACATCAAAGATAGCCGCCGCTGCCTGCCATTTCCGGAAGGTCGGAAACAGCAGAGCAGGGCCAGTACAAGGGGGGGCGGAACCTTCACTTCCCTGTTAGCGGAGATACAAACGTGATAGGGATTTGTAGCGACGTCAGCCACCGGCTGGAGCCGAAATTTCAAAGGACCAAGATGAGAGGAGCAGAGGGTTTGCTTGCCGAAGCTGTGACCTGGAGGAGCCGCCGTGCCAAGGAAGAACCAAGCACTGTTAATCCCAGTAAGCTGAATGCCATCATTACCTCTTTGGATTGGGGGGGGGGGGGAGACTGAGGCTGAGGGGAGGTTAATTACCAATGGTATTTGTATTATGCAGAATGAGGGGGTTAATGTATTGCTACTGGTCACTGATGCATTAGTGACCGACCAGTGACAGTTAATTAACCTGTTTGAGCTGCATTAGTGCAACCAGCGTCAGTGTTAATTAAACCCTTTTTGCTGCATTAGTGCAACCAGTGCCACTGTTTATTAGTGCACTGATTTTGTGAGTGCATTTTAATTTGTTTTAATAAAATACTATTGCTAATTTAAGCGGTAAAACAATATGTATAATTTCTATTCCTTTTGTGAGTTATTGGTGGTGAAAATATCTTGCTGTGTTTCCCTCACATCATTTGATATACTGGAGGAGTCAAGAGTTGGTGTCTGGATACCTGAAGCAGCCAATTAAGACCCTTTAAAGGGGAAAGCACACTGTGAGCTATATTGCCAAATAGGTTCATGTGTTAAGGTGAGCGTCGATAGTGAATGGTGCTGGTATTTACAGAAGAGTGCTCACAGCAAGAAATGTAGGCTTCTTTTTAGTAGATAGCAATTGAGTTGGTTTGGAACAATTTGGTGATGGAAATCTCACACTCATACACTTATGGACTTTACATTTTTATATTTAATTATTTTCCTTTTCACATCTCTGAATATTGTACACATTGGATTTATTGTATATATGCATATATAGTGTATTGGTAGAGTAATATTTATTGGTCAAAACATTGGAGTATTTGCACTATTTTTTACACATTTCTTGTAACAGATATTGGTTTCTTGATGATGGAATAATGTTGCACAGTACAATTTAAGATATATTTATGGTTTTATGTGAGGAGTTCAGTGATTTTCAGGAACATTTAATAGATTTGGAGAATGGACACATTTTTATTTGTAGCGGTTTAACACATTTGGTGTTGCACAGAGAATTGTATTTACTAACACTCCTTAATGTGCTGCTTCCTGGGGTGTGTAACGTGTAGCATGTAACATGGCTACCCCAAGAGGCAGTGTGTCTATGTATGGGGGGGTATATCATTTTAACCTAAGCTGGAAAGAAGGAAGTGCTGTATCATACAGAAAAAGATAAGATTTTCCTAAGTTCTATAAGAGCGAGAGGGTAGAACCAGATGAGCATATATTGTTTTAATGGGTTAAGTTCTACTAAATCATTCTACAACCTCTTTAACCACTTTGCCACTGAGTACCGGAGTACTACTGCGGCAAAGTGGCACGATCCCGTCTGACGACGTAGACCTACGTCGCCAGACTCCTCCCCTGTAGGCGGCGCTCGCGAGCCGCCGGAGGCGCGGTCCCGCTGTTTTCATTCACAGCGGGAGTCGGGCCAGGGGAGTCGGGCCAGGGGAGGAGCAGCGGCGATCGCCGCTGCTCTGCCCCGATCGTCGGGGATCTAGTGTGGAGATCCGCCCGCCTGTGTAAACACGAGGGGTCGGATCTCCTCAGTGACAGGGAGTGACAGATCGGAGTGTTCAGCATAGCTGGACATCCGATCTGTCCCTGTCTCACACAGTCACCTCCCCCCCGCCACACGTCAGTAAGCACCAGGCATACATTAACCCCTCCCTCTCCAATAAAAATAACCCCTTCCCTGCCAGTGTCATTTTTACAGTAACAGTGCATATTTATAGCACTGATTACTGCAGTAATGTCACTGGTAACCCCAAAAGTGTCAAAAATGTCAAAGGGTCCGATCTGTCTGCCGCAATGTCGCAGTCCCGCAAAAAAAAAAAAAAAAAAATCGCAGATCGCCGCCATTACTCGTTAAAAAAAAAAACACCAAAAATGACATAAATCTTTCCCTTTGTTAGTCAACGCAATAACTTTTGCACAAACCAATCAAAATATGCTTATTGCGATTTTTTTTACCAAACATGGGTAGCAGAAAAAAAAATGGCCAAAAATTAAAAAAAATATTGGTTTTTACATCTTTTTTGGGGGGAATTTCATTTAAAAAATGTTAAAAATATTGTTATTTTTTCAAAATAAACGCTCTTTGTTTATAGCGCAAAAAGTAAAAATCGCACAGGTGATCAAATACCACCAAAAGAAAGCTCTGTTTGTGGGAAAAAAAAGGACGTAAATTTCGTTTGGGTACGGCATCGCATGACCGCGCAATTGTCAGTTAAAGTCGCACAGCGCCGAATCGCAAAAAGTGGCCCAGACGTAAGACAGCAAAATGCTCTAGTGGTAAAGTGGTTAATGTGTTTGCATATGGCTGCACATGCACAATGGGTTGATTTAGAGGCTGTTCATTTAGCAAATTAAATGGAAGCTTTTTTTTTTCTTGCACATGATTGGGTATTGAAACATCACCTAATTCAGTATGTTCAGTGGACGTTCACTTTGGAAAACCGCACATTTTTGAACTGCAAAAGTGATAAAACCCAACATAGTTTCATAGTTAGTAAGGTTGGAAAAAGACACCAGTCCATCCAGATCAATGTGTGCCTGTGTGTGTGTGTGTGTGTGTGCGCGCATGCGCATTTGTGTCTCTACCACTTCCTATATCCTTGTATAATGTGTTCGATAAAATACCAATCTAAGAGTATTTTTAAATTAGTGACACTTCCCTCTGAAACCACCGATTGTGGAAGCGTCTTCCACATCCTTACCACTCTAACAGTAAAGAACCCCTTACACTGTTTAATGTTAAGCCACTTCTCATCCGACTTTATTGAGTGGTCTTGTGTCTTTTTGAGTGACCTGAGACTGAAAAGATTCCTCCTGATGTTGGAATCATCATTAAGATATTTGTATAATAATATCATATCCCCTCTTAAGCATCTTTTCTTCAGGGAGAATAAAGTTAATGTTTCTCCTAGCTGGGATCCTCCAGCCCCCTTATTCGTTTCATTGCCCTTCCCTTGACTCTGTCCAGTTCCAGAGCATCCTTTCTGTGGACTGTGGACAAGAGCTGGATGGCATACTCAAGATGTGGCCAAACTAGAGTTTTATAAAGTGGTATAATTAACATTTTATCTCTTGAGTAAATACCCTTTTTTTTGCATACTAATATTCTGCTGGCCTTGCTTGCTTCAGCTTGTAATTGCATGCTATTGCTCAGTCTGTCATCAATTAGGACCCCCAGGGTCTTTTTCCATCCTTGATTCTAGCATGTAGCTTGCATTCATATTTTTAGCCCCCAAGTGCATTACTTTACATTTCCCAACATTGAACCTCATTTGCCATGTGTTTGCCCACCCTTCAATTTTATAGAGGTCTTCCTGTAAACGTGTTTTCTTCTGTTGTGAAAGGATTGCCCTGCTTAGCTTTGTATCATCAGCAAATGCTGAGATTGAACAATTTATCCCAACCTCTATATAATCTATGAACAAGTTTAACAGGATTGGTCCCAGACCATTAAGAAGATACACTATTTATCATTACCCTCTGGACACACCCCTGTATCCATTTACATATACACCAACAGACCTCAATTTGTGGGCTAAGCATTTATAGGGTACCGTGTCAAATGCTTTTTACTTTGTTTTTTTTTCTTTTCATATTTCACATGCGGAACAACAATTAATTCCACCAACTTACCAATGCATTCTGCTAACCGAGAACCTCCGATATACTGAGTTGTCCAAGTGTAGGCAGTTTTTTTCCACATTCCTCATATAGCCTGCTCCTTCTCAAAAAAGCGAAGTCATAACCCTTGAGTAAAGTTTTAAAAACTCATACATTAGTACAGTGTAAACGGCAATGTTATGTAATTACTCATAGTACCTACAATTTCTTTTTCAGGAGTCATTTATCTAGGACTAATGAATGGTTATTTCGGATTGCCTGCAATGGTTTGCCACATTGGGTCTGTAAAATCTCTTAACCTGGCCATAGATGATTTTTTTTTTAATTACCCAGCTAGCTGATCAAAAAAAAAAAAAAAGGATTTCCCCATCCACACATTTGAAGGAACCCTCCCTGCTGCACCACTGTATTCTGACAGCAGGGACTCTGCCACTGTCAGAATACATTGATCAGTGCCGCAGCCGATTAGCTGTATGTGCTGACTGATTAAAATAGTTCCAACATTTCCGTTTGAGAGAAGATCCATAATTTGACTTCTCTCTAGCGGGAATGGCCACATTTCTGCTGAACTAATAGAATACCGACCCCTCTATGGCCAGCTTAAGTGTTGCTCTAGATTTTATCTTTGTAAATTACACAAAGACAAAACTTCTCCACTATTTTGGGGTTTATACACTAAATATTAAAAGAAAAAAGATGTTTTTAATGTGTCAAAAATGTATTAGCGAATATTATTGGAGCTCTAGGGAAAAAAAAAAGCCTAACAAACAGTTGAAACACATATATGGAAGCTGGTTTACCTGTCAAATTATTTTTATTTCTCTCTATCTGATCCTGAGATTTATATAGCCCCACCCCACATCACAGCTACAGAAAGTTTGTTAGCTAAATTAAAAATGTAAAGATGGCTCTGACATGCATAAATAAAATGAGAAAAACAGCACCTTACAATAAACAAAATAATAGTGGATGATGCTTACATACAGTATCTCACAAAAGAGTACACCCCTAACATTTTTGTAA
This sequence comes from Pelophylax lessonae, assembly GCF_965119305.1. Classification (NCBI taxonomy): domain Eukaryota; kingdom Metazoa; phylum Chordata; class Amphibia; order Anura; family Ranidae; genus Pelophylax; species Pelophylax lessonae. The sequence goes on along the minus strand of NW_028120025.1, from coordinate 15,229 downwards.
ATATTTTATCATATCTTTTCATGTGACAACACTGAAGAAATGACGCTTTGCTACAATGTAAAGTAGTGAGTGCACAGCTTGTATAACAGTGTAAATTTGCTGTCCCCTCAAAATAACAACACACAGCCATTGATGTCGAAACCGTTGGCAACAAAAGTGAGTAAATTCCTAAGTGAACATGTCCAAATTGGGACCAAAGTGTCAATATTTTGTTTGGCCACCATTATTTTCCAGCACTGCCTTCACCCTCTTGGGCATAGAGTTCAACAAAGCATCACAGGTCACTACTGGAGTCCTCTTCCACTCCTCCATGACGATATCACTGAAGCTGGTGGATGTTAGAGACCTTGCGCTCCTCCGCCTTCTGTTTGAGGATGCCACACAGATGCTCAATAGGGTTTAGGTCTGGAGACATGCTTGGCCATTCTATCACCTTTACCCTCAGCTTCTTTAGCAAAGCAGGGATTGTCTTGGAGGTGTTTTTGGGGTTGTTATGTTGGAATACTGCCCTGCGGCCCAGTCTCTGAAGGGAGGGGATCATGCTCTGCTTTAGTATGTCACTGTACATGTTGGCATTCATGGTTCCTGCAATGAACTGTAGCTCCCCAGTTCTGGCAGCACTCATGCAGCCCCAGATAATGACACTTACACCACCATGCTTGACTGTAGGCAAGACACACTTGTCTTTGTACTCCTCACCTGGTTGCCACCACACACACTTGACACCATCTGAACCAAATACATTTATTATGGTCTCATCAGACCACAGGACATGGTTCCAGTTATCCATATCCTTACTCTGCTTGCCTTCAGCAAACTCTTTGCGGGCTTTTTTGTGCATTATCTTTAGAAGAGGCTTCCTTCTGAGACGACAGCAATGCTGACCAATTTGATGCAGTGTGCGGCGTATGGTCTGAGCACTGACAGGCTGACACCCCCACCCCCTTAACCTCTTCAGCAATGTTGGCAGCACTCATAAGTCTAATTCCCAAAGACACTCTCTGGATATGACCCTGAGCACATGCATTAAACTTCGTTGATCGACCATGGTGAGGCCTGTTCTGCGTGGAACCTGTCCTGTAAAACCGTTGTATGGTCTTGGCCGCCGTGCTGCAGCTCAGTTTCAGGGTCATTACAATCTTCTTATAGCCTAGGCTATCTTTATGTAGAGAAACAATTCATTTTTTTTGGATCCTCAGAGAGTTCTTTGCCATGAGGTGCCATGTTGAACTTCCTATGCCCAGTATGAGAGAGTTAGAACGATAACATCAAATATAACACACCTGCTCCCCATTCACACCTGAGGCCTTGTAACTCTAACAAGTCACATGACACCGGGGAGGAAAAATGGCTAATTGGGCCCAATTTAGACATTTTCACTTAGTACTCACTTTTGTTGCAAGGGGTTTAGACATTCATGGTTGTGTGTTGAGTTATTTTGAGGGGACAGCAAATTTACACTGTTATAGATGGCTTATCCTGTTATTTTAATCTCAAAACTATCAGCAACACACCATCTAAAATACAGATAGCCACTAGAAGACGAACCTGCATAGGAAATACTGTATCTGTGTTGTAAATACAATCCTGAAAATTGTAACAGAATGACAACAAAATATGTGAACTAAAAGACAGAAAATGATGTCTTGTATAAGAAATATTCAAAAACAGAATTTTTACCTGTAAAATTCCTTTCTCTGAGTCCTCCGACAGTCGCCGCCACTTCATATTCATCACTAATGGGGGTTATTGACCTTTTCTCCGCAGGAGTAGCTAGGCAACAAAACAGTGAATATCAAAGCTTTTAGCATATCCCACCCCTAGGGGGTGGTCCCCTCAGTCAATACCTCCCTGCTTCCTGCATTCCCAACTCAGTTTCAGTAGCATAGCAGTAGAGTACATAAACAAACCCCAAAAGAGGGGCGGGGGCGGCGACTGTCGGAGAACTCAGAGGAAGGAATTTTACAGGTAAGATCTTACAAAATTTCCGTTTTCTCTTACGTCCTCCGACAGTCGCCGCCACTTCATATTCATCACTAATGGGGACGTCCCATAGCAGTGTAGACATTAGGGGTGGGAAAAAAAGCAGCCGCGCCTAAAGCAACGCAGTACCCACATCAGAGAAAGGAACCTTATCAAGGTAAGAGAACCAACTGGGCAACAGGAAAAAAAAACGTGCTCAACAGGAGCAACGACCCAGGAAAACAAGTAACCTAGGGATAAAGACATCCCAACAGCCAAGGACCCAAAAACAAGGGGCCCTAAGGCACTGCCGCACTAAGAACTTTGCGGCCAAAGGAAGCATCCGCCGATGCCTGAACATCCACCTTGTAGAATTTTGAGAAGGTGTGAACGGACGACCAAGTCGCCGCCTTACACACCTGGGCCACAGAGGCCTGATGACGATAGGCCCAAGACGTACTCAGAGACCTGGTAGAGTGCACCTTCACAGGGAAAGGAGGAACCTTCCCCTTCAAAGCATAGGCTTGCACAATGGTCTGTCTGATCCATTTGGCGATGGTCGCAGCTGACGCTGCCATGCCCTTCCAAGGACCCTCTGGAAGGACAAATAGAGAATCCGACTTGCGAAAGGATTTCGTCGATGACTGGTAAACCCTGATCGCCCGAACAACATCCAAGGAATGCAACGCCACCTCCTTTGGATGCTTAGGCTTCGCGCAAAGCGAAGGCAAGACAATGTCCTCATTGAGGTGAAATTTCGAGATCCTCTTCGGAAGAAAAGAAGGGTTAGGTCGTAAGACCACCTTATCCAGGTGAATCACCAAGTAGGGAGAGCTGCAGGACAAGGCCGCCAGCTCCGATACCCTGCGAGCCGAAGTGATTGCCACCAAAAAGGCAACCTTCTTAGACAAGAGAGACAACGAGATCTCCCTGATCTTCTCAAAGGGAGCATGTTGCAATACGGACAGAACAAGTCCCATGGAGGTAAAGGATTCCTCCGAGGAGGAGCCAAGTGACGCACCCCTTGAACAAAGGTGCTAACCAAAGAATTAGACGCCACAGGGCGTTGAAAAAGAACGGCCAGCGCAGAAATCTGACCCTTAATCGTGGCCAACGCCAAACGCTGGTCCACTCCAGTTTGGAGGAAAGCCAACACTCTCGATACCGAGTACGAGCGAGGGGAATACCCCCTGGACTCACACCAGGCAAAATACGCCTTCCAAGTACGGTAGTAAATCTTCCCCGAAGAGGCTTTTCTAGCCTTGATCAAAGTGGGAATGACCGCAGGGGAGAGACCCCTATCCTTCAGGACCTGGCTTTCAACAGCCAGGCCGTTAAAGCCAGCGACTAAAGCAGGATGGAAGATCGGTCCTTGAGACAGGAGATCTTCTCGAAGAGGCAGACGCCACAGAGCGTCGACCGCCAGATTCACGAGGTCTGCGTACCAAGACAGGCGAGGCCAGTCCGGTGCCACCAGAATCACCGTGCGCGGTTCCAAGGCCAACCTGCGAAGGAACCTGGACAGCAGCTGAATCGGTGGGAAGGCATACATCAGACGATACTGACTCCAGGACGTCACTAACGCGTCTGAGGCGTCTGCCCGAGGATCGCGCGTCCTTGCTACGAACCTTTCCACCTTGTTGTTTAGACGAGACATGAACAGGTCCACATCTGGGGACCCCCACTTCGCGCACAGCATCTGAAAGACATCCGGGTGAAGGGACCATTCTCCCTGGTCCAGGGTCTGGCGACTCAGATAATCCGCCTGCCAGTTCTCCACTCCCGGAATGTGAACTGCCGTTATCGCCGGGACGTGCGTCTCGGCCCAAGACAGAATGTCGGCTACTTTCCGAGCCGCTCGGGCACTCCTGGTGCCCCCTTGGTGGTTGATGTAGGCCACCGCTGTGGCATTGTCCGTCTGCACCCGAACCGGACAGCCTTGAAGCCTGTCCGTCCAACGCAGAAGGCAGAGATGTATTGCTCGCAATTCCAGAATGTTGATCGGAAGAGAGGATTCCTCCCCCGACCAAGTTCCCTGGGCGGACAGAACGCCCAGGACACCACCCCAGCCCGACAGGCTGGCATCCGTGGTGATCACCGTCCACGACAAAGGACGAAAAGACCTGCCCCCCGACACCGCCGGGGACTGGAGCCACCACAAAAGACCCCTTCGGGTGAGGCGGCTCAACGAAATCCGCAGATCCAGAGATTGCGGACGCCCGTCCCACTTGGCCAGGACCTCCGCCTGAAGATCCCGTGTATGAAACTGGGCGAAGGGAATCGCCTCGAAAGCCGAGACCATCAATCCCAGACACCTCATACACGTCCGGAGTGACGAGCACTGATTGTTCCTGAGGGACCTGACCTCGTCCTGAAGTGTCCGGAGCTTGTCTTCCGGCAGGAAGACCTTCGCTTGAACAGAGTCCAGTATCATCCCCAGGTAGGGAAGACGAACGGACGGACACAACGTTGACTTTGGGAAATTTATCGTCCAACCGAACTCCTGCAGAGTCTGCATCGTGATGAACAGGTCGTTCACCAGGCCCTGACTGGTCGCAGACCGAATCAAGATATCGTCCAGATACCTCAAGACAGAGATGCCCTGGGCTCTCAGTAAAGCCAGGACCGGCGCAAGCACCTTGGTGAAAACCCGCGGAGCCGAAGCAAGACCGAAGGGTAACGCCACAAATTAGTAGTGATCCTCCGCAATGGCGAATCGAAGGTACCTCTGGTGACCCTCGAAAATTGGAATGTGAAGATACGCATCCTTCAAATCGATGGAGGCCATGAATTCCCCCGGAACCAGGGCAGCCACCACCGAGCGCAGGGATTCCATGCAAAATTTTCGAACCCGCACAAAGTGGTTCAGAGCTTTCAAGTCCAGAATCGGACGTACCTTGCCCTCCTTTCTGGGCACAGTGAACAGATTGGAATAGAACCCCCGAAATCTGTCCCGAAGAGGCACCGGAACCACCACTCCCTGGGCCCGCACCGCCAGGTGCAGATCCCGCAAGCGCTCCGGAGTCAGCTGAAGGTTTGAGGGGAAAAATCTGCCCGCCGGCCGAGAGAGAAACTCGATCTTGTAACCAGATCGAACGATTTCCTGAACCCACCTGTCCCGAATGCGGTCCAGCCAGGGTTGAAGAAAACCGAGCAAACGTCCCCCCGCCCCAGAACTGGGTGAGGGCGTCCCTTCAGGCCGTATTGTTATGGGCAGCGGACCCGGACTGGCCGGACATCTGCTTACCCGTCCACGGCTTCTTCTGGGAACCTTGGCCCTTGAAGGGCTTGCCCTTATAGTGCGACCGAAAGGCACGAAAGGACCCCTAAGAGGGTCTAAACGAGGTATTCTTCTTACCACAAACAAACTTATTCTTGTGAGTTTGGGGCAAGAGAGTGCTCTTACCCCCAGAAATACCCTTTATCAGAGTATCCAAAGATTCGCCAAAAAGGCGAGATCCCGCGTAGGGCAAGTTAGCTAAAGTCTTGCGAGAAGATTGGTCAACAGACCAACATTTCAGCCATATCAGGCGACGGTTCAATACCGCCACACTTGAAAGACGCGCAGCCAAAGGGACCAAATCCAAGTCCGCATCACACAAATACATGACACCCTGATGAATCTGATCCACCATAGCCAAAGTTGTCGGCGGGGCAGAGTCAGCCACCAGGGTGCGCCTGAGCACCTGCGTCCAATCCGCAATAGCCTGGGCTGCCATAATGGAAGCAAAAATAGGCTTCAGCATAGAGCCAGCAACCGTATAAGAATGACGGGCCAGAGACTCCAATCTCCTGTCCGTCGGGTCCCTTTCACACAGACTGACCGTTCAGATCCGCCTGTCCGTTTTTGTGGCAGATTTGAACGGTCCCCCCCATGTATTCCTATGGGGCATCGGATGTCAGAGGAGACATGTCCGCTGACATCCGATCCGTCAAATCTGGATGGATGGAAACCCTATTTTGCATCCGTCCAGAGGATCGGATGAGAACGGACAGACGGTCCGTTCCCATCCGATTCCCCTATAGGGATGTATGGGAAACTGACAGCTGTGTCTCCACGCACAGCACGGAGACACAGCTGTCACCCGCCTGCTCAGCAGGGGATCGGCGGCTCGATCCCCCGCTGAGATAAACGCACGGACGGACTGTTTGAAAGGGGCCTAAAGAAGAATGTATATTAACACATAGTATACATAATAAACACATATTGCTGATTATCCTGAAGCAGAAATTAGTTGCATAATACACACATATTGTAGAGAATACAATATGAGTGTTAGCAAACGTCTGATTTTCACAAGAATCTTTACAGATTTGATCAGTGTTTGCATTATATAGGTAGCAATAGATGGGTGAACTTGTTGCTCATTTTAAAAGGACCAGTCTGCCACATTTTGTGTGATACTTATCTAACACTGTCAGTAAAACATCCTGGGTTTTCATTATTCTTCATAGGGGTGTAAAGAGCTAGATACACAAACAATTTTCTCTGTACAATAATAAGAACCTGTGACTGCTTGCGAGAGCTGGTTTCTGACCACTAAAGTCATGAAATTGTCTCATAGGAAGTGAAGCTCTAAAATTGGAGCAGTATTTGTCTTTTTGTCAACAGACCAACATTTCAGCCATATCAGGCGACGGTTCAATACCGCCACACTTGAAAGACGCGCAGCCAAAAGGGACCAAATCCAAGTCCGCATCACACAAATACATGACACCCTGATGAATCTGATCCACCATAGCCAAAGTTGTCGGCGGGGCAGAGTCAGCCACCAGGGTGCGCCTGAGCACCTGCGTCCAATCCGCAATAGCCTGGGCTGCCATAATGGAAGCAAAAATAGGCTTCAGCATAGAGCCAGCAACCGTATAAGAATGACGGGCCAGAGACTCCAATCTCCTGTCCGTCGGGTCCCGGAACACCGGAGTATCCTCAGCAGGGATCGCAGTGGATTTATTTAAATTCGCCACTGCATGATCCATCTGAGGCGGCACACACCAGCGCTCATCAGTGGCGGGTGTAAATGGATAACGAAGCTTGAACCTACTCGGCACAGCAAAAGGCTTCTTTAAATTGCGCCATTGCTCATCAACCGCGCGCTGAAATTCCGTAGAGCAAGGAAAAACCTGCGATGTTTTGCGTTTCCTTTGCGTCCCATAAGAGGACATCAAAACAGGAGGACATGGTTCATCCTGCAAATGCAGCATTTGCTTGATAGAAGCAACCAACTCATCCATGAGTGCAAGCTCTTCAGACGAGCCAGGGGGAGAATTATCAACCCCTTCCACCTCAGCCTCCCCCTCAGACCCCACAAGGTCTAGAGATGAGTGAGACCCTGAGAAGGGCACTCCAGCCATAGCAGCCCCATCGCCCTCTGAATCAGAGGAAATAGACACTCTGGGCCGTTTTGTGGATCGATCAGCCACCAGCATCTGCACCTGAGCAGCCAAATTTGCCACAATAGCAGCCAGATCCGCCCCCTCGGGGGAAGCAGCAGCCCCTTGGCCCCCCACCAAGGCGGGAGGAAACTTGAAATCCTGAGAATCCATGCCCCAGTAGTATTAGGAAAAAAGGAGTACTGCCCCTTTAAGATCGCGGCGAGCGTAGCCCACCGCACCCACTGAATACACCGACCCCCACAGGGATAAGAACACTGGGCAAGGAATACAGGAAAATGGAAAGGTAAAAACCTGGAGAGATCACACAGGCTGCTGCCACCGATCGCTGTCCCAGAGCAAAAGGAAGTGATGCAATGACTGACCGCCCCTGTAAAGCCTATGTAAGGCTACACAAACATGGCCGCTCGGCTGAGGACTTGATAGGCAAATAGAAAATGGCGCCGACATGTGGCCTGATCGATCGCCGCCAAAATGGCGGCGGTTGGCGCCAAAACGCTGCGCCTTACCACACAGGACCGGCCACCACATTTCTGCCGCAAAAAAATGGCGGGTCGCCGCAGCGATCGCCGCACAGCATGTCCAAACTCAGACTGCTTCATGTATGCACTCAGCAGAGCAGGAGAGCCCCCCCCCCCTCGCAGCCCACACACAGGCAGTAATTCCACACAGGAACTGACAGGGAGCTCAGCAGCCACACAGACATGCAGGGTCCCACAGTCCCAGACTGACACCCAATAGACAGGTCCCCACATAGAGATACACTTACCAGTCCGGATGGCGTGGGGAGCCTGCTCCAGCGACCAAACCGCTGTACTGAGGACAGGGAGTGTCGCAGCCGTGACGCAGTGGAACTGCGGTGCGAAACCGCAATGGCGTCCAGTGAGGTAGCCACCTCACAGATAGCATCCCTGCAGCGAACAGGGATGGGTCGTTCAATGTGCCAGGGAAACCTGTGCTGAACGCTCAATGGCAGGCTGGGAAGCCCCTGGCCCTGAGCCCTGGGATCCAGGGTGGCCAGTCCAAGACCCAGCTCCGCACGATCATCGTCATCAGAAGAAGCTAACTAATGCTGAAAATAAACAGCTAAGTAAAAGAAAGAGAAAAAAACTCCAAATAAAATCAAAAAGAGAAAAGAAGCTGAGACTGAGAGCCCCAGCACAGGAACAGCCAGCCTACTCCTAAGCTAGGCATTAGAAACTGAGTTGGGAATGCAGGAAGCAGGGAGGTATTGACTGAGGGGATCACCCCCTAGGGGTGGGATATGCTAAAAGCTTTGATATTAACTATTTTGTTGCCTAGCTACTCCTGCGGAGCAAAGGTCAATAACCCCCATTAGTGATGAATATGAAGTGGCGGCAACTGTCGGAGGACGTAAGAGAAATAACCATTTTTGACAGCACTAAAGATAATATTAATAAAGTAAAATACCTGATTACACATTGGTTTGCAGTAATAGTTGTCAAAATAAACACACACCAATCCTCCATTGTTTGGTACCCGAGGTACTGAGCAGTTGGTTAATTTCACAATCTGTTTAAAATCTATAAACATCAAGAAAATAAAATTATAGGTAATGTCAAGAAATTTAGATAGATCAAAAAATGAAGTTAAAAACACAGGCAGGATTTTGATGACCCTAATGTCTTCCTGACAAGGAGCATCAACTCACCTAAAAAACAAAAATAGAGGTGCCCCCCACTATTAAACAAATCAATGTGCCAAACACACACTCACTGTACCCTGAAGAAGCCCATGTGGCTTGTGGGCGAAACATGTCGGTGCTACTGCCTGCACACGCATGTGATCCTAAGCATGCCATGGCACTGTTAACATCCAGCTATGCAGCATTACCCCGCTGACCGGAAGGAAGTGACCAGATGGGAATCCAGAGAGCCCCACATGACAGCCCACACACAAACTCCACTTTTCGGTGGGAGCCTGGTGTGATGGAGAGCCCAGCACAGTATTTTGGAGGAACAGGCATAGCACATCCAGCGGTACCCCACAGCAACAGTTGTTATCAGCGCTCAGTTCAGAAGCCTACATCTCTGATGGTATGGGGTTGCATGAGTGTGTGTGGCATGGCCAGCTTACACATCTGGAAAGGCACCATCAATGCTGAAAAGTATATCCAAGTTCTAGAACAACATATGCTCCCATCCGGATGTCCTCTCTTTCAGGGAAGACCTTGCATTTTCCAACATGGCAATGCCAGACCACATACTGCATCAATTACAACATCATGGCTGCGTAGAAGAAGGATCCGGGTACGGAAATGGCCAGCTTGCAGTCCAGATCTTTCACCTATAGAAAACATTTGGCGCATCATAAAGAGGAAGATGCGACAAAGAAGACCTAAGACAGTTGAGCAACTAGAAGCCTGTATTAAACAAGAATGGGAGAATATTCTTATTCATAAACTTGAGCAACTTGTCTCCTCGGTCCCCAGACGTTTGCAGACTGTTCTAAAAAGAAGAGGGGATGCCACACAGTGGTAAACATGGCCTTGTCCCAACATTTTTGAGATGTGTTGATGCCATAAAATTTAAAATCAACTTATTTTTCCCTTAAAATAAAACATTTTCTCAGTTTAAACATTTGATATGTCATCTATGATGTATTCTGAATAAAATATTGAAATTTGAAACTTCCACATCATTGCATTCTGTTTTTATTCACATTCATTCACATTTTATAGTGCCCCAACTTTTTTGGAATCGGGTTTGTATATTGGTTTACCTGTAACATGATTGTTAGACAGTTCTCTAACATTTTCTAAAATAAAAAAAAAAACTACTATCTTGAAAAAACACTTTAAGGTCCCTTTCACACAGACAGACCGTTCAGATCCGCCTGTCCGTTTTTGTGGCAGATTTGAACGGTCCCCCCCATGTATCCCTATGGGGCATCGGATGTCAGCGGAGACATGTCCGCTGACATCCGATCCGTCAAATCTGGATGGATGGAAACCCTATTTTGCATCCGTCCAGAGGATCGGATCGGATGAGAACGGACAGACGGTCCGTTCCCATCCGATTCCCCTATAGGGATGTATGGGAAACTGACAGCTGTGTCTCCACGCACAGCACGGAGACACAGCTGTCACCCGCCTGCTCAGCAGGGGATCGGCGGCTCGATCCCCCTCTGAGATAAACGCACGGACGGACTGCGTGAAAGGGGCCTAAAGAAGAATGTATATTAACACATAGTATACATAATAAACACATATTGCTGATTATCCTGAAGCAGAAATTAGTTGCATAATACACACATATTGTAGAGAATACAATATGAGTGTTAGCAAACGTCTGATTTTCACAAGAATCTTTACAGATTTGATCAGTGTTTGCATTATATAGGTAGCAATAGACGGGTGAACTTGTTGCTCATTTTAAAAGGACCAGTCTGCCACATTTTGTGTGATACTTATCTAACACTGTCAGTAAAACATCCTGGGTTTTCATTATTCTTCATAGGGGTGTAAAGAGCTAGATACACAAACAATTTTCTCTGTACAATAATAAGAACCTGTGACTGCTTGGGAGAGCTGGTTTCTGACCACTAAAGTCATGAAATTGTCTCATAGGAAGTGAAGCTCTAAAATTGGAGCAGTATTTGTCTTTTTTATGTTGTTCTTAGGGTCTGGAACAAACTTAAGGGGGACCCTGGGCAACAAAAAAAATTGTGAGCACCCACCCCCCCCCCCCCCCACCCTATACATTTATGCCAGACCCTGAATCCGAGAATGCAGCCTGGTTTGCCGGGAGAGGGAGGATGCACAATAGGGAGTGTGAAGGGTGGAGTGGGGCAAGTCTGGTAGGAACCATGTACCATTGGGCGAGTAGCTTCATAGCAGATTCAGTAGATATCATACTGATAGAACAAGAGGTAAATGTGGACCAAAGTTGTGGCCAATCCTCCTTGGATTTGGAACTTCTAAGACCGTTCTTCCCCTTGAAGACATAAGAATGGGCTATATGGGCGGACAGGTAATTAAGTTAGTTATTTTACATTTGTTATAGCACTGTCTGCCTTGATTGTGGGCTATCCGAGTTGACATTTTTGAGACATGTTATGTCTTATGACAGCAGCTAAGTTTGAGTGGATTTTGAGTGTTTTAGTAGAGTAACAACTAAGCGCGGCTGGGTGGTTTTTGAGTATTGTATGCTTGGCGACAAGAGAAAGCCAGAGGGAATAAATAGAAGCGCAATTGATTCCCCCATAAGGAAGGGACCCTCAGAAGATAAGCATAACAACAGAGGTGCTTAATGCTCTTCTGCCTCTAGGAAAACTGGCACTCCACCATCACAGCATTTCTAAATTATACTGGATTACCTGCAGTTTCATTGATGGACAGTCTTGTAACATTTTCTAAAAAAAAAAATTAGAAAAAAAAAAAAACATTAACTTGAAAAAACACTTTAAAGAAGAATGTATATTAACATAAAGACAACTTTCCTTTCATTTTTTTTGTGTGGGTGCTCATTTGTAATGTAGCCACCATGATAGATTACTTCTGCTGTCTATCCTGAAGCAGAGACTAGTTGCATAATACACTCAAACTGTACAGAATACAATATGGGTGTCAGCAAAATGTCTGATTTTCACAAGAATCCCTACAGATGTGATCAGTGTTTGCATATATGGGTAGCTAGGTGATAGATAGGATAGATAGGTGAACTTCTTCTTGCTAATTGGAACAGTCTGCCACGACTTGTGTGATACTTAATTGGCACTGTCAGTAAAACATCCTGGGTTTTAATTATTCTTCAAAGGGATTTAAAGAACTAGACCCACAAACAATATTCTCTGTACAATAATGAGAAACTGTGACTGCTTGGAAGAGCTGGTTACTGACCACTAGAGTCCTGAAATTGTTTCATAGAAAGTGAAGCTCTTAAATAGGAGCAATATTTGTCTTTTTCAAGTTATCGTTAGGGTCTTAAGGGAACTCATAGTTACCTAGTTACATAGTAGGTGAGGTTGAATAAAGACAATAGTCCATCCAGTTCAACCTGTGTAGGTGTGTGTGGCCGTAATCATCTCACATACCCCTGAATGTTCTGATCCTTGAGATGTACGTCTAAGAGTCTCTGGGCAAAATAAAAATACTGTAAACCCCCCCCCCCCTATAAATCAATGTCAGACCCTGAATCTGAGCATTCAGCCTGGCTGGCCAGGAAAGGGAGGAAGCATAATGGGGAGTGTGAAGGGTGGAGGTGGGCAAGTATAGTAGGAACCATTTACCATCGGGTGAGTACCTTCATGGCAGATTTATTAGATATCATACTGATAGAACAAAAGGGTAAATGTGGACCAAATTAAAAGTTATTGCTAAATAAAAGATTGCACTCAACTAAAACCCTATTGTGCACAAAAATTGTGTCAATATAAACAAATATAACATGTAAAAGCAATATTATGTATAATGAATTCATATAAATAAAACTAGGATTAATTCCAAATATTGTGCAAAATCACTGCAAATTGTCCATATATGTGCATGGAATCAATTAGTCCATAAAGTGATAAGTGCCAATGGATATCCAAGTATAGATGGTAAGTAACACTTGGTAGCAATATACACCTCCACCAGAACACCCAGAGTGTATATATGCTTACCAGATAACGTGGACCCCTTCAGTTATAGGGGGTCAGTAAGGCAAGTAGATATATCAGACGCCATGCATCAAAACAGGCACCGATTCCAAATACTCCAAACCGATTCCTCCGATAGCATTAAACAGGGTTCATACACATTTTTACCAAGAAAATTCCATGACTTTACGTAAATATTCATGACCTAAAGTTTCATGAAATGTCTATGTATACATGTTAAATAAGAAGAAAATCCATGTCACACCCAGCATATTTTCACTAAAATAAATGACAATCTTTGTAGTGTACAGTACCTCTGCAGTTAGGGCTTCGTTTCTGGCTACAGCGCGACTCAAAATGGTCCCTTGTTTTACAGTGGATGAGATGGAAGCACCACTGCCGCAGCTGGGAGCAGGTGTCACTTCAGGCGCACGGGTGAAAAAGCTGAGAACTCTGATGTAGGGGGGACTCTGGTGACCAGAGACCACTTTCCACAGAGAGAATGCACTAAGGAAGGGAGGGGGGGTCCTGATATAATGAGGAACCTTTATAACAGTGCCCCCTTACATCAGTGACCCCCCTCAGACTGGCCGGGCAGCACTGTCACTGACCTCCTCTTAGGTGCACCATGCTCTGGTTTTATCCTGTAGTCTCCTCTCCCCAGTCCACACATGTCTGACTTCTCCTGTGATCCCCATCCCGACAGCACTCCCACTTTTGACTCCTCTCCAGACATGATAAAAGACAAGAGATGGTCAGAGATTATGGACATGATAGAAAAGATGGTTGGAGGCTGTGGACATGGTACAGGAGGTGGTCAGAGGCTGTGGACATGGTACAGGAGGTGGTCAAAGGCTGTGGACATGGTACAGGAGGTGGTCAAAGGCTGTGGACATGGTACAGGAGGTGGTCAAAGGCTGTGGACATGTTACAGGAGGTGGTTAGAGGCTGCAGACATGATACAGGAGGTGGTCAGAGGATGCGGACATGGTACAGGAGATTTTCAAAGGCTGTGGACATGGTGCAGGAGATTTTGAAAGGCTGTGGACATGTTACAGGAGGTGGTCAGGGGATGCGGATATGGTACAGGAGATTTTCAAAGGCTGTGGACATGGTACAGGAGGTGGTTAGAGGCTGCGGACATGATACAGGAGGTGGTCAAAGGCTGCGGACATGGTACAGGAGGTGGTCAAAGGCTGTGAACATGGTACAGGAGGTGGTCAAAGGCTGTGGACATGGTACGGGAGGTGGTCAAAGGCTGTGAACATGGTACAGGAGGTGGTCAAAGGCTGTGGACATGGTACAGGAGGTGGTCAAAGGCTGTGGACATGGTACAGGAGGTGGTCAAAGGCTGTGGACATGGTACAGGAGGTGGTCAAAGGCTGCGGACATGGTACAGGAGATTTTCAAAGGCTGCGGACATGGTACAGGAGATGGTCAAAGGCTGCAGACATGGTAGAAGAGATGGTCAGAGACTGCGGACATGGTAGAAGAGATGGTCAGAGACTGCGGACATGGTAGAAGAGATGGTCAGAGACTGCGGACATGATACAGGAGATGGTCAGAGACTGTGGACATGATACAGGAGATGGTCAGAGACTGCGGACATGATAGAAGATAGAAGAGCACTAGGGGGGCCGGAGAGCACAGGGGAAGCAGAGAGCACTGGAGGAGCTGAAGGGCATGGGAGGGGGAATAGAGAGAATTAAGGGGGGGGGGGTTTGGAAAGCATTGCAGGGGGGTTGGAAGGTGCAGGGGAGTGGAGAGCACTGTCTGGGGGGGGGACAGGAAATCACTGAGGGGGGAGCCAGGGAGCACAGGGGGGTGGGGAGCACTGGGGGAGCCAGAATAAGAGCACGGAGGGGGCTAAGAGCAGGGAAGGCTAAAAGAGCACTGGGGGGGCTGAAAGAGCACCGAAACCGAAAATGACTTTTTTCCCCCCAATTATTTTTAAAATAGTAGGCAAGGTTAATTACCCATGGTATTTGTATTATGCAGCATGAGGGGGTTAATGTATTGCCACTGGTCACTGATGCATTAATGACCAACCAGTGGCAGTTAATTAACCCCTTTCTGCTGCATTAGTGGCACCAGTGTCAGTGTTAATTAACACTGGTTGCACTGACACTGATACTGGTTGCACTAATGCAGCTCACTGATACTGAATAGATCTTCAATTAATAATTAATAATAATGAAAAGAAACTGAATTAATAAATGTTTGTAATTAACAGCATAAACAACCCGTCATCCCTGCACATTAACCATTGGAG